>NC_091309.1:3148662-3233662 GCF_038502225.1 Cherax quadricarinatus | reverse complement strand
ATCTGAAACAAAGATTTTAAATTTTGTCTACTAATAACCTTTGTTTTGGACCTGAAACATTTTGTGTAGCACTTTCAACAAGATGCATTTCACAATAAAATTATATTTCTTTGCTGAACCTCTTAAGTTAAAATTGCCTTGTATCAATAAGGAAATAGTTCCCTTCCTCATGGGCAATAGACTTTAGTTAACATAAAAAATAACACACACAACTCCAAAGTTTCTCTCAAATTATACATTTTTAGGCAATATAAAAAAAAAAAAACTACAAAATTTTATCCTTCATGATCAAAATTAAAATAAAAATTTATTCAAAATGGCAATTTAAATTACAAGAGTACCACTGATTGGGTTCCTGTTGTAATCAAAATTACCATAATGAATGAATGAGAAGTCATTTCCATTTATAAGAGGAAATTAAACTATATATAACATTTAGTGTAAATACTTCAAATCATTGGCTGCTGGTTATTTGAAATGCTGCAATGTATAATAGATCAAATACAACAATAAAAATATACACAACTGAAGTACAAAGACACTGGTTTTGTCCACTTCCTTGAGTGAAGTAAGGTATCTCCAAATCATTGTATCATTTATCCATTCACACAAACATTCTAGCATATAAGAGGTAGAAATTCAACAGCAGTACTGGCCTTATGTATCCTATACATGTGTAAACCCTTATTCCACATTATAAGAAAGCTATTATATAACTTTTATTATAAGCTCTGCAATGAAAAAAAAAAAAACACGCTGCAGTTATTTTCCCATAAAAAAACTGGAAAAGTTTACTCTTAAACAAAAGGGACAATAAAGTTTGTTTAAAGTAAACATTATCACAACTATTAGGCAATGCCTAAAATACTTCATCATGGCCAACCTGTGTACTTTCCATGCCAAAACCATCAAAACTTCAAATTGAAGAGCTTATAATTCTTTTAAAGAAAACTCCTATTCTAAACATTACTTTAAAAACATATCATTTAGTGTTAATGTTTAACACCACTTTTACAGGCACATCTGGTAATTGTTACCTAATATATTCAGGAAAATAAAAAGTACTATAGATCAGTTTCCTAGCATGTTCTTCACTTTCACTCCAATTTTAATTATTTGATGTAATGAAAGTTCCAAAATTTCATGAGCTCAATACATACATGATTCATGAATCAAAAAATAAATGAAATAAGTCATGCACTTCAAAAGGGCTACAAAGATACTGCATTTAAATTTGATAACTGAACAGTTCAGCTAAGAAATTATTGTGGAAACAAATTTAACCATGAATGTGTTTTACTTCTTGAGGTTGCCCTACCCAGTGGGAAACTGTTAATGTATTAAACTGTCATAATGATGTAACTTTCTCCATAGGGAAGTGGAGAAGAATCCTTCCTCCATAATCCATGTAAAATAAGAGGTGACTCAAATGCCAGGAGTAAGAGACTAATAACCCCTTCTCTTGTATAAGTTACTAAATGTAAAAAGAAGAAACTTATGAAAGCATTTTTTTTTTTTTTTGGTTCACCCAGCCTCAGTGGGAGACAGCCAGTGGTAAAAAAAAAAAAATGATGTAATTTAAGTTTAATGCCTTTTGAACCTCACTAATAAGGTGGGATTATCAGAAAAAATACATAAAATATAACTACTTGATTTCTATGACTTTTGTACAATTTGTGCTCATACTGTAACAAGTTTTGCACCTCTTAGACACTTATTCAGGATGGAGTCCTTCATATTTAAAAAAAAATGACTAAGTAGAGTATATAATGAAATTAAATACTATTTACAGTACTAACGTGTAAAATTTTGTGACCTATTAACTTCAAATGTTTTAAAAATAAAAATCTTTAAAAATTAAATTTATAGGCAAATTACTTGTTAATATAAATGCAAGTGCATCAAATAGCTTTATAGCATTTAGCTATTAATTTGTAGAAGTGTCATGCAACTTCGAAGAAACTCCCTCCACCCCACCCAAAAAAAAGAAAAAAGAAATAAATAAAAATTGAGCCTTTCTAGTTGTCAAATATGTAGGAAGAAATATTAAGGTACTTATCAGAAAACTATATCTAGGATCATTCATTCTGAAGAGCCATGTCCCAAGAAACTGACTACAACTCAAATATGTGAATTCCAGCATTTTTCATCTATAAGAATGGTCAACTTACATGTGGGAAAATGCATTATGTATTTAATACAAGATGTGCACTTTTCAAGATGCAATTAATTTGGCATGGAAGCTCATGCAACAATGTGTATACTGTTTACCCATAAAATTTATGGAAACTGTTCACTGCCAAAAACTGTGCTAGAGTAGAAACAATACTAGTTCGTTCAAGTTGGCCAGTTACATATATTACATATCATATACTCTATAAAAAAGAAATAGACTTACACCCTAGTCTATTTGTTTAGTTTTCTTCATTTTATTATTACACTATCCATAACTACTAATTCAATTAAGTTCATGGAAGTAAATGCATTTGCTCGCTTAACTTTCATCCAATATGCTGTTATTTATCTTTGTATAATTTTACTTCAGATTCTGATCATCGTGGTTGCTGGGGTAAACTTCATCTTACTGCTAACATCATAGTAAACAATTACTGTATTATGGTTTACAAGTACATAATGCAACCCAATTAACTGAATCAATAGTTATTACACCCACCCTGGTAGGATCAATAAAAATCTTTGATGATTCAAACTATGCAATTCACAATCACTTACAGCCTGACTTGTCCCAGGGACACAAGGCTGAGCTCCATGGAATAACAAGACGGACTTTTCAAGCATGGTCCCATATTTGGAAATGTGGTCTACTGCAGCCAAAAAAAAAAAAAAAAATTACAGTAAATGAGATGAAACTATCTAATGTTTCAACCACATTCCAATGAATACATATCAATCAGTGGGCTAAAATGAGGCTCTGACAGGTTCACACAGTGGTCACTCAGGTCCTCACCATCAACTACAAACATATAACAATGATCTTATTTACACTGCTTCCAGTTACCTTCCCTAAACCCACCACTATGCCTCATGTGAGAATACAAGCAAGGTCGCTTTTCTCATTCAAGAGTTTGTACGAATCCACAAATACCTTCTTCACTCGTTCAAACACAGTTTCATCATATACAGACCTTGCAGTGTTCGTCAGATCAAATGGCTCTGTAAAAAAGAAAAATTAAGCATATTGAATAATTTTACACATATACAACATTCAACAGCATGTAATCAACTTTTCCATGGATTTTTCTCAATAAATCTTTACACATCTGCAAGGCTAAGTAGTCGAACAGAATCTTAATTATTTTCATTGTCAAGTATCTCTACATTTTTAAGTATTATCATTATTATCACACTGGCCGATTCCCACCAAGGCAGGGTGGCCCGAAAAGAAAAACTTTCACCATCATTCACTCCATCACTGTCTTGCCAGAAGGGTGCTTTACACTACAGTTTTTAAACTGCAACATTAACACCCCTCCTTAAGTTTTAAGTTCCATACAAAAATTCATGCTTTAATATTAAAAGATTTCAAAATATTGTAGTTATTCACCAAAAATCCTCACTTAGTAGAGGAACCTAATGATGATCTGGTCAGTCCTAGACCATCTTCAAGTGACAACGGTCCAGGACAGACCCAAACATCATCAGGTTTTTGGTAAATTTTTCTAGCTATGATGTTATAACTGTTCTTTTTTGGGATTATGAATTAGGTATCTTAAATTGTTGAGAGATTTTAAAATATTGGATTGTAAATTAAGTATGTGAAGCAGTTACTATCGATTAGTAAAAGATTTAAATTTTAATAAAAAGAGTTCATCCAAATACATACTTAAGGTAAGGAAAGCATAATTAGGAGATGGAAGAACAACTGATGGTAGTAGTAATATTAGTAAGGTAAGGATTTGTTGCAGAGATATTTTTGATGCACAATTAAAAATTTGCATACCACAATGATTTAACCCTTTCAAGGTCAGTACCATAGTACTACAGGTTTGAGCTCAGGGTCTGTGCCATAGTCCTACATGAGCTCAGCTCACTCTGATAAGCAGCGAGCATTAAATTTGGGCCTAGAAATGAGAGAATGAGTCTATGCAGTGAGTGTGCACCATATAAAAAAAATCCTGCCCCATGCAGTGCATGATGGGAAAAAGAAAGCTGAGACTATGTTTTTGGTTGAAAATATCAACTTTGTGGTGTATTTTCAGATGGTTTTTATTGTTGTATTCTCAGTTTCTTGGTATCATTTGACAGAATGGACAATATATTATGGAAATAGAGATTATTCTGATTGGTTTCAGAACTGAAAATCACTTGAAATTGAGCTCAAAGCAGAATGTTTGAATTTTGCCAATACTCCAGAGGACACAGGTTACATCACTCATCCAATACCCATCCAACTGGTCGATCTAATGGGCATTCGCAAATGCACTGACATTATTTAAATAATTATTACAATACTGCAGCAGTCTGCATAACAGTAAATAAAAATTCAAAATGGAAAGCAAGTGTAATATAGTAGGGACATGGGGATGTAACTTATGAACAGAAGAACTGTTGCTTTAGTGCCAAGAATGTCTTCATTGTTTATTCTGGACCCTATTTTTAAATTGGCAATTTTTTAATTTTGTGTGAAATTGGCTAAATTACTGATTTCTGATCACTTTACTGAGTAGTTTAAATAGTTAAATGAGTGGTTTCTTCTACTCAATCAATAGAATGGAAGGCACACTAGCAAAATAGCTATGAGTTTGGTCAACTGGCACAATGGAATTGGACTAAAATAGGGCTTGAAGTGGGCAAAATCACCAATAAGTAAATACTGCCAAGACCGTTTAATTTGCAAAAGCGTAATTCTGTAAGTTTCCCATCAAATTTCGTACTTTTAGTGTCATTACTTTCGGATAAAGATTCTCTATCATTTCATATTTTTTGTTTTTTAAATTCTTGGACCCTGAGGTCAATTTTCAGATCAGGGATCTAGACCCTGAATGGGTTAAAAAATCTCATGCAAAGGGGAAAAAAATCAAAGGTCAATTTTTAAGGCAGTTGATCTTCTTGACCAAATCTCCCTAAAACATTAATTTTTTTACAAAAATATCTCATAATTTTGATACATTAACTCTATTCTTTATTAAATACTGTAATGTATTTGCATTCCAGATTATTCACAGAAGAAAATATAATGTATCAATTTTTTTTTATTATATGATTTGTAAAATTAATTTAGGTAATAATAAGCCACAACAATATCAATTACAGATGCATTTACTACAGCTTTTCAAATATTACAAACCTTCAATGCAAAGGTATTTCCACATTCTTGTATCATTCTTTCGAGACTTGACATTGCGACAATGAGCTGTGGGTACCGTCCCTCCAGTCCGCACTGAGATTGTCTCTTCAATAAACCTGTCAAATAAACTTGGATCATTGTAGCATATCAAAACAAAAACAAAAAAATCCAACAACAAAAAGAGACCTACTTTCTGGAAATACAGCACTTCTTCAATGAAAGAAAAGCCATCATCTGTAGAACAGGAAGTGTGCCAAAGTGTAGAGCAGTGTTAGTGAAGTGATCTTGAACAAGTTTATAGAAGAGAAACAAAGTGGTTAGGGATGAAACAAAGCAGCTGCAAAGGAGCTGCAGAGCATTTGAAAGAATAGGTAAGATATGCAGTTTTTAAAGTGAAAAAAAAAATAATAAAAAGACACAATACCATGATTAGTTAACCCTTTGGCTGTTGAGACCCCAAATCTTGAAGTCTCTCTCCATGTTGTAAGATATTTGGAAAAAAAAAATTCTTATGAAATGACATAGAATCTTTCCCCGATGGTAATGACACCAAAAGTACGAAACTTGATGGAAAACTTACGGAATTACACTCTCGCGAAGTAAGCAATCTCGGCAATATATACGCATTGGCGATTTCACCCACTTTGAGCACTATTTTTGGCCAATTCCATTGTTCCAATCAATCAAACTCATAGTTATTTCTTTAGAACTCCATATGTTCCATCAATTGAGTACAAGAAACCGTCCATTTACTGATTTCAACTACCCAATAAAGTGGTCAGAAATTGGCAATTTGGCCAATATCATGTAAATTAAAAAAGATCCCAATTTCAAAATAGGATCCAGAATAAACAATGAAAACATTCCTGGCACTAAAATAACATTTTCTCTGTTCATTAGTCACATCTCCAGGCCCCTCTTATATTACTCTTACTTTCTGTTTTGAATTTTTATTCACACAAAAAAATAGTTTACTGTAATAACTATATAAATAATGTCAACCCATTTGTAACTGCGTATTAGACAGGCCAGTTGGACATGTATTGGACGCTTGAACATCGGCAAAAAACAAACATTTCCACTACTTTGAGCTCAATTTCAAGGTCCTTTTCATCATGAAACCAATCATCTCTATTTCTGTAACATATCTTCCATTCTATCAAAAGAGACCAAGGAAATGAGAATATAACCATAAATACTATTCAAAATTACACCTCAAAGTCGGCATTTTAATCCAAAAACATGGCTGAATTTTTTTTTTTCTCATTATGCCCTGCATGCTGCAGGATTTTTTTATATTGTGCACAACCACCACACAGATCCATTCTCTCATATGTGGGCCTACCAGCTTTCTCCTGCTTGATTTGAAGCAGCTAGAATTTTGTCACATTAATATGTCAAAAACACTGGCTCGTAAGACATATACAGTGGAACCTCCAACGAGTTTAATCCATCCTGTGACCTTGCTCTCATCTGGATTTGCTCATTTGCAGAATTAATTTTCCTCATTTAAATTAATTGAAATGGAGTTAATTCATTCCGATGGAATTCCAGGCACCATAAAATACTTCAATAATTTCTTTAATATCATCTCTGTGGTTTATTTATCTATCACAATTCATCTAATATGACATAATAAACAATATAAATAACATAGAAACCTGATATATGCTCTAGAATGAATAAAATATGTCATTATGTGACAAGTGGAGGCAGCCATAACTGCTCCAGCATTGTTGTGGTAAACACTGCCATCTAGTGACAGCCTTTTGAAGCCATCTATTATAATAATTATATAGTACGTTATGATTGTATTATTATTATACGTATATTATTATTATTATTATTATTAGTATTATACTATTTATTATACGTATTATTTTTTTTTTCAACAATATAAATAATTTGGAATTTTTATTCACACAAAAAATAGAAGATTTACTGTTATGCAGAATACTGCATTATTGTAATAATTGTATAAATAATATCAAGCCATTCATGACTGCATATTGGAATGGAGGTAACGTCATTTGTTTACTCTTGAACATAGCCAAAGAATTGAACATTTCTCCCACTTTGAGCTCAATTTCAAGGTACTTTTCGTTGTGAAAGCAATGAAAATCATATCTATTTCTGTATTGTATCTTCCATTCTCCTAGGTAGTAGGCTAGTAGACAGCAACCACCCAGGGAGGTACTACCGTCCTGCCAAGTGAGTGTAAAACGAAAGCCTGTAATTGTTTTACATGATGGTAGGATTGCTGGTGTCCATTTTTCTGTCTCATGAACATGCAAAGTTTCAGGTACATCTTGCTACTTCTACTTACACTTAGCTCACACTACACATATATGTACAAGCATATATATACATGCATACCCCTCTGGGTTTTCTTCTATTTTCTTTCTAGTTCTTGTTCTTGTTTATTTCCTCTTATCTCCATGGGGAAGTGGAACAGAATTCTTCCTCCGTAAACCATGCGTGTCGTAAGAGGCGACTAAAATGCTACAAGCAAGTGGCTAGTAACCCCTTCTCCTGTATATTTTACTAAATGTAAAAGGAGAAACTTTCGTTTTTCCTTTTGGGCCACCCCGCCTCGGTGGGATACGGCCAGTGTGTTGAAAGAAAGATCTTCCATTCTATCAAATGAGACCAAAAAAAAGAGAATACAACCATACAAACCAAACGAAAATACCGCTAAGGGGTGGCTAATTGCTGAGAAGTGAACTCCAATGGTCCAATTTCTTTCATTTTTGGTGTACGTTAAGAAGCATCTTTCCATCATACATTGCCCAAGTTTCATTAAGATAGCCCAACAAACAAATGAGATCCAATTCTCTAGAGCAAGATCAAGAACCCCTCACCAGCATCAAGGAACCTCCTTTGAGGCCCGCTTACTTATAGAAATTTCACTCATATATGGAAGCAAAAAAATTGACCGATCAACTGCTCGTATTTGGAAAAACTCGCACGTGGATGCACTCGCAAGTGGAAGTTCCCAACACAGACAGTCAAAGGGTTAAAGGTCCAAGTCAGACAAACATTCATGAGTTTCACACACGTGCAAGTTATTTGTCTTTTTTAAAGTGAAACATAGCAAAAGATCAATGTAGCCATCATGCCTCATTTGAGATAGCAACTTACATTTACTAGGAGTTTCTGATCATACAGTGAGTTAGAATACTTATTAAAATGAACAAACAGCAGAAAGTAAATAAATTACAGCTGGCAACTAACACTGTTACTTGATGGCTTCCAACTTTAAGACTACCAATTGAGATAAAGAAGGATAAGCTTACAGGGCCATACTCTTGGTACCAGTTAATGATCAATACCAGCTGACATAACAAGTAACATAAAAAGTAATTTTTTTTTAACACACTGGTTGTCTCCCACCATAGAAGGGTGACCCGAAAAAGAAACACTTTCACCATTATTCACACTATCATTGTGTTGTCCAAGGCATGTAGATATGACAGTTTAGATCTCTCTCTAAAGACCAAATATATCCCAAAACCTCTCCTTTAGAGGGGTTTTGGGATTTCCCCAAATCCCTTCACAAAATATTACCATGCTCATCACTCAAGTATTAAAAACAACAGCTCATCAAGTCCCTCCACTGCCTCCAGCCTTCTCCTCGCTGCAAAAACCATTCATCTCCATAGACCCATCACCCCTATAATCTATAACCTTACTCTTTCCTGTATATCCTCACTCATGCTTTTCACACAAAACCTCCTTTACCCCTCCCTTCATTCTTTCCTAGGACAACCCCTACCCTGCCTTCCCTCTACTACAGATTTATACACCCTCCAAGTCATCTTATTTTGCTCCATCCTCTCAATGTCCAAACCACCTCAATAACCTATCCTCAGTCCACTGAATAATAATTTTAGTAACTCCGCACCTATCTCCAAACTATGAATTCTCTGCATAACATTTACACCAAACATAAGAAATTGCTAAATCCTTATGGATCATAAAGCAGGAAGGCAGGTAAGAATTATGTGCAATATTACTAAAGCTAATAGTCCCTAACTAGAAAAACACATACCTTATACATGAGAAAAATAAGACAATAATGTAATGGGTTTTGGAAAAAAAAATAAAAAATGGATAGAAACAGAAAAGTTAATAGTAGGCCTGACAAGAAGTCATATGTCCCCAACAAAGTGAACTCCCATTATGCAACCAACTACTTATACCCCTGACAGAATAAAACACTTACCACCACCCCACAAATATAAAATACCTTTCACTAACCTCTCCTGCCTTTTCCTGCATTTCCTCAACCCATTAACTATGCCAATCCATTGTACATGCTCCCATCCCAGATAAAAGTCTACAAAGTTTTAAACAAAAACATGCATAACTTACGTAAATTTATTGGCAAAGTAGTCAAGGAACCCATGTAACAACTTGCCAAGACTATCATGATTGTTGGAGGTGAAAGTTGGCATCTTTTCCGTAACTGGGATGGATGTAATTTGTGCATAGGCACGAAACTTTTCTGGAAAGGTCTTCTGTAAGCATGGCAAAACCGGTGGCTCTACACCATCTGCAAAGGAAGTACCTTCATTATGGCATGATCATCAAGACTAGGTTGTACATAATTTTAATAAAATTATTTTTTTTTTTTTTCAACAAGTCGGCCGTCTCCCACCGAGGCAGGGTGACCCAAAAAAGAAAGAAAATCCCCAAAAAGAAAATACTTTCATCATCATTCAACACTTTCATCACACTCACACATTATCACTGTTTTTGCAGAGGTGCTCAGAATACAACAGTTTAGAAGCATATACGTATAAAGATACACAACATATCCCTCCAAACTGCCAATATCCCAAAACCCCTCCTTTAAAGTGCAGGCATTGTACTTCCCATTTCCAGGACTCAAGTCCGACTATATGAAAATAACCGGTTTCCCTAAATCCCTTCACTAAATATTACCCTGCTCACACTCCAACAGATCATCAGGTCCCAAGTATCATTCATCTCCATTCACTCCTATCTAACACGCTCATGCACGCTTGCTGGAAGTCCAAGCCCCTCGCCCACAAAACCTCCTTTACCCCCTCTTTCCAACCCTTTCGAGGACGACCCCTACCCCTCCTTCCTTTCCCTATAGATTTATATGCTTTCCATGTCATTCTACTTTGATCCATTCTCTCTAAATGACCAAACCACCTCAACAACCCATCTTCTGCCCTCTGACTAATGCTTTTATTAACTCCACACCTTCTCCTAATTTCCACACTCCGAATTTTCTGCATAATATTTACACCACACATTGCCCTTAGACAGGACATCTCCACTGCCTCCAACCGTCTCCTCGCTGCTGCATTTACCACCCAAGCTTCACATCCATATAAGAGTGTTGGTACTACTATACTTTCATACATTCCCTTCTTTGCCTCCATAGATAACGTTTTTTGACTCCACATATACATCAACGCACCACTCCCCTTTTTTCCCTCATCAATTCTATGATTAACCTCATCCTTCATAAATCCATCCGCCGACACGTCAACTCCCAAGTATCTGAAAACATTTACTTCTTCTATACTCCTCCTCCCCAATTTGATATCCAATTTTTCTTTATCTAAATCATTTGATACCCTCATCACCTTACTCTTTTTTATGTTCACTTTCAACTTTCTACCTTTACACACATTCTCAAACTCATCCACGAAAATTTGCAATTTTTCTTTAGAATCTCCCATAAGCACAGTATCATCAGCAAAAAGTAACTGTGTCAATTCCCATTTTGAATTTGATTCCCCATAATTTAACCCCACCCCTCTCCCGAACACCCTAGCATTTACTTCTTTTACAACCCCATCTATAAATATATTAAACAACCATGGTGACATTACACATCCCTGTCTAAGACCTACTTTTACCGGGAAGTATTTTCCCTCTCTTCTGCACACCCTAACTTGAGCCTCACTATCCTCATAAAAACTCTTAACAGCATTTAGTAACTTACCACCTATTCCATATACTTGCAACATCTGCCACATTGCTCCTCTATCCACTCTATCATATGCCTTTTCTAAATCCATAAATGCAATAAAAACTTCCCTACCTTTATCTAAATACTGTTCACATATTTATGTTTGAATACAATACCTAAGATATTGTTGGAACCACTATACTTTCGTACATTCCCTTCTTTGCCTCCACTGATAACATTTTTTGTCTTCACATATACCTCAGCGCACCACTCACCTTTTTAACCTCATCCTTCATAAACCAATCTACTGACACATCAACTCCCAAATATCTGAAAACATTCACTTCTTCCATACTACTACTCTCTAATGTGATACCCAATTTTTCTTTATCTAAATCATTTGATACCCTCATCACCTTACTCTTATCTATGTTCACTTTCAACTTTCTACCTTTACACACCCTCCCCAACTCGTCCATTAACCTTTGCAACTTTTTTTTTTTTGAATCTCCCATAAGCACAGTATCATCAGCAAAAAGTAACTGTGTCAATTCCCATTTTGTATTTGATTCCCCATAATTTAATCCCTACCCTTCCCCCAACACCCTAGCATTTACTACTTTTACAACCCCATCTATAAATATGTTAAACAACCATAGTGACATTACAAATCCCTGTCTAAGATCAACTCTTACTGGGAAGTAATCTCTCTCTCTCCTACATACCCTAACCTGAGCTTCACTATCCTCATAAAAACTCTCTACAGCATTTAGTAACTTACTATCTATTCCATATACTTGCAACATCTGCCACACTGCTTCCCTATCCACTATCATATGCTTTTTGTGTGTTAATGTTGCAGTTTAAAAACTGTAGTGTAAAGCACCCTTCTGGCAAGACAGTGATGGAGTGAATGATGGTGAAAGTTTTTCTTTTTCGGGCCACCCTGCCTTGGTGGGAATCGGCCATTGTGTTAATAAAAAATAATATATACTTCAATGTAAACACTTGATCTACACATCCCCTACCCACTCCAAAGCTGCCTTGCTCATCCACAATCCTACTCTCTGTCTTGCCTCTAATTCTTTCAATAATAACCCTACCATACGCTTTTCCTGGTATACTCAGTAAACTTATTCCATTATAATTTTTACAATCCCTTTTGTCTCCATTCCCTTTATATAAAGGAACTATACATGCTCTCTGCCAATCCCTAGGTACCTTCCCCTTTTCCACACATTTATTAAACAAAAATACCAACCACTCCAACACTATATCCCCCCTACTTTTAACATTTCTGTCATGATCCCGTCAGTTCCAGCTGCTTTACCCCCTTTCATTCTACGTAATGCCTCATGCACCTTCCCCACACTCACATCCTGCTCTTCTTCACTCCTAAAAGATGTTATACCTCCCGGATCAGTGCATGAAATGACCGCCTCCCTTTCTTCATCGACATTTAAAAGTTCCTCAAGATATTCCTGCCATCTACCCAATACCTCCAGCTCCCCATCTACTAATTCCCCTACTCTGTTTTTAACTGACAAATCCATTTATTCCCTAGGCTTTCTTAAGATGTTCATCTCATTCCAAAAATTTTTTCTTATTTTCATTAAAATTTCTTGACAGTGCCCTCCCACTCTATCATTTGCTCTCCTTTTGCACTCTCTCAACCTCTCTTTTACTCTCCAAATACTCTGCTCTTCTTATAACACTTCTGCTTTGTAAAAAAACTCATAAGCTAGCTTTTTCTCTTTTATCACACCCTTTACTTCATCATTAAACTAATCACTCCTCCTTCCTCCTGCACCAACTCTCCTCTAGCCACAAACTTCTGCCCCACTTTCTAATACTGCATTTTTAAAACTATTCGAACCCTCTTCAACCCCCCACTACTCATACTTGCACTAGCCCACCTTTCTGCCAATAGTTGCTTATATCTCACCCTAACTTCCTCCTCCATTAGTTTATACACTTTCACCTCTCTCTTGTTTTTTTTTTTTTCATTTTCCTTTCATCCCATCTACCTCTTACTCTAACTGTAGCTACAACTAAATAATGATCCGATATATCAGTTGCCCCTCTATAAACACATGTACATCCTGGAGCCTACCCATCAACCTTTCATCCACCAATACATAATCTAATAAACTTTCATTATGTGCTATATCATATCTTGTATACTTATTTATGCTCTTTTTCATAAAATATGTATTACTTATTACCTAACCTCTTTCTACACATAGCTCAATTAAAGGCTCCCCATTTTCATTTACCCCTGGCACCCCAAATTTACATACTACTCCCTCCACATCATTTTTACCCATTTAAGCATTGAAATCCCCAACCACCATTACTCTCACACTTGGTTCAAAACTCCCCACGCACTCACTCAACATTTCCCAAAATCTCTCTCTCCTCTACACGTCTCCCTTCTCCAGGTGCATAAATGCTTACTATAACCCACTTTTCACATCCAACCCTTATTTTACTCCACATAATCCTTGAAGTTATACATTTATATTACCTCTTTTCCTGCCATAACTTATCCTTCAATATTATTGCTACTCCTCCTTTAGCTCTATTTGAAACTCCTGACCTAATCCCATTTCTCTCTCCCAGCTGAAACTCTCAAACCTCCCTTCAGCTTTGTTTCACTTAAAGCCAAGACATCCAACTTGTTCTCATTCATAACATCCACAATCATCTCTTTCTTATCATTCACACAGCATCCATGCACATTCAAACATCCCACTTTGATGGTTTTCTTCTTTTTCTCTTTAATAGACTATACAGGAAAAGGGGTTACTAGCCTATTGTTCCCGGCATTTTAGTCGACTTTTACAACATTCATGGCTTATGGAGGAAAGATTCTTATTCCACTTCCCCAAGTATATAAAAGGAAAAGCAATAAGAACAAGAACTATTAAGATAAAATCAAAGAAAACTCAAATGAGTGTGTATATATAATGTGTAAATGTATGTGCAGTGTGACTTAAGTGTAAGTAGAAGTAACAAGATGTACCTGAAATCTTGCATGTTTATGAGACAGAAAAAAGACATCAGCAATCTTACCATCATGTAAAATAATTACAGGCTTTCATTTTACACTCACTGGGTGGGTGCTGTCTACCAACCTACTACTGTATAAATACAGTGGGACCCAGAGTTTTGGCTGTAATCTGTACCAGGAGCTAGGCCTAAAGTCAAAACGGCCTAAAGTCGAAGCAATATTTCCCATAAGAAATACATGTATAGTGGTCCCTCAATTATCGTCCTTAATCCGTTCCTGGAAGTGGGACTATTATCGAAATAGACTATTTCCGAATCAATTTTCCCCATAAGAAACAATGTAAATATAATTAATCCGTTCCTGACACCTAAAAGTATTAAAACAAAAAATTTTTTACATGAAATATAGATGTAGTACATAAACAATACAATGGGACATGATAAATGAAACATTAACAGCATAACACTTACCTTTATTGGCAATTCTTCTTAGTGTATGGAAGACTGGAGGAGGAAATCCCCACTAGCATTAGCACAGAACATAAGCATCAGCCTGTCTTTCATAGGCTTGTGTCCCAGCAATGCCTTTTCTTCCTGAGTAATGTAGGTCCTCTTTGGCATTTTCTTCCAAAAGAGGCCTGTTTCGTCACAATTGAACACTTGTTCAGATTTCAGTCCTTCAGCCTCTATGTACTCCTTGAATTCCTGCACATATTTTTCAGCCGCTTTTTGGTCCGAACTGGCATTTCACCATGCCTTATCACACTGTGTATGCCAGTACGCTTCATAAATTTCTCAAACCAGCCTTTGCTGGCCTTAAATTCACTCACATCACCACTAGTTGCAGGCAATTTCTTTACCAAATCGTCATGCAACTGCCTAGCCTTTTCACAAATAATCGACGTCATAAGACTATCTCCTGCTAATTGTTTCTCGTTTATCCATACCAATAATAACTTCTCATCATCTTCGAGTACTGGTGATCTCTTTTTTGTCAGCATATTTACCCCCTTTGCAACAACAGCTTCCTTGATTTCCTTTTTCTTGGCTATGATGGAAGATATGGTTGTACGGGATTTGTTATACATCCTGCCCAGTTTGCCCACATGTATGCCACTTTCATATTGTTCAATGATGTTTTTCTTAAATCCAATCGTATTTCTCACCTTCTTTACCAAAGGCTTGGCACTAGGAACTTTCTTTGGAGCCATGGTAGCTTATTTAGCACTTGCAAGCACTAAAATGAATGGAATATTATGAAATATTTCATATGAACACGTGAGGGGACCGTCGCTCACTGGTAAACAATGGCACACTGGCTGGGAAGGGAGGACGACGCGGCTCAGAGCCGTGAGTACGCGTCCAGGATGAAAGACGATTAGAGTGTTAATGGACCATTTGCGAGCCAATGTTTAGACGAAATAATGCGACTATTTCCGAAATGGACGACTTTCAGGCCGGACGATTATTGAGGGACCACTGTACTGTAAATCCAATTAATCCGTTCCACCCAAAAAAATTCACAAAAAAAAAAAAAAAATTTAAAGAATAAATACTGTAGTTTTACACACAGAAAACAATGAGAAATAAATATAAAGCACTAATTTTAATGGATAAATGAACATTTAACTCTTAAACTGTCCAAACATAGATCTACATTCATACATGTAGTGCTCCGAACGTAGATCTACATTCAATTTTACATTCTTTATGCAAAAAAAAAAAAACGTAGATCTATGTTCGGAGCGCTACACGTATGAATGTAGGTCTACGTTTGGACAGTTTAAGGGCTAAATCAGTTTTACCTTTATTGAAGACTCTTGTTGGCATATGAGAGAGGCAGGAGAGTTTGTTTGGAGGCAAGACAAGATAGTCCTTCAATATGACACTAATATCAACTCTACAGCTTATTTATCTAGCACAATTCATCTAATATGACATAATAAACAATATTAATAACATAGAAACATGATATAATACTCTAGAATGAATAAAATACGTCATATGTCTCTCTCCCTAATCAAACGAGTGTTGCTGTGTTCTTTGTTTGGTTGTATAAGGGCCAATCAAAGATAAGCCTTAAATGTGGTGGTGATGGTGGCAGCAGAGACGCCGGTGTTGTCAGTCGTCCTATATAACTCCAACATTAGAGGAGTCAGTTTTGCGCTGTCCTTTTTCTATCGATTAATCGCTTAACTTACTTGCTATACTGTTAATGCTACACTTTATTGCTGGCTGGCACTATAGCCTTTATCGACTCGTGCTGCTTTAGTATCGTACATATCGTAGAATCACTGAATCACTGAAGGAGGCACGATCTCCCCTCTCTCTCCCTCCTCAACTTCTGTACTTTGCTAAATTTTTCTTCAATTTTATCGTGTTTCTCGCTTTCTTTACCAAAGGGCTGCCACTATGAAGTTTCTTTGGGCCCATGGTGGCTTATTTCAGTCACAATCAATAAGCAAGCACTAAACACAATGAATTTATTGTGAAATGTTTGGATGAGTGTGCAAGGTAATGTTCACTCAAGGCTAAACAAAGCCAGACTGGGTCAAGACACCTGCAGGCAGGTGCACAGGCACAAGCAGGTCTGGTACGCCAGCCAAAACACAGGGCACAGGCTGAAACTCGGGACAAATTTTAGCCGAAAAAAGCGGTCGAAACTCGAAGCGGCCAATATTCAGAGCAGCGGAAACTCAGGGTTCCACTGTAATCTCAACCCATTCATGACTGCGTATTAGACTGGCCAGTTGGACACACATTGGACAGTGACGTCATTTGTTTACTCTTGAACATGGGCAAAAATCGAACATTTCCACTTCTTTGAGCTCAATTTCAAGGTACTTTTCCTCATGAAACCAATCAAAATCATCTCTTTTTCTGTAATATATCTTTCATTCTCTCAAGCGAGACCAAGAAAACGAGAATACAACCATAAATACCATACGAAAATACACCTCAAAATCGGAGTTTTAATCCAAGAACAGTTTTTTTTTCTCATTATGCACTGCGTGCTGCAGGATTTTTTTTACACTGTGCACACTGACCATGCAGACCCATTCTCACACATGTAGGCCTACCAGCTTTCTCCTGCTAGATTTCAAGCCGGTAGAAATTTGGGGCATTAATACGTCACCAACACTGGCGTGTAAGCAGTACCTATATGCCACCATCAGTGAAAGGGTTAATTTATAATGAATTTAGACTGATTAGATTTATGTCTAGAATGCCAGGAGTGTCACTATTGTGGTTGTCATAACTTTTTTCATTTCAATTTGCTTCACAGACCACCACATGTGAAACAGTAAACACTATGTGCATTTTTTTTTTTTTTTTCAACAAGTCGGCCGTCTCCCACCGAGGCAGGGTGACCCAAAAAAGAAAGAAAATCCCCAAAAAGAAAATACTTTCATCATCATTCAACACTTTCACTATGTGCATATCATAAATATTTAAATATCTGTGAAAAAAAAAAATCTGTGAAAAACTTATTTTGTGTATCAGAATTGTTTAGTTTTGCATGTTCCATTACACTATAATTACAAAACAAATGAAAAAGATATCTACAATAGGGTTGCCAAAGCAACTTCCAGTATAGAGTTTATGATGTTACCTACTGGACTAATTTGATTTAATAGCAAGTAAAAAAGTAGTTAAAATTATACTTACTACCTCTTGTGCTGTTGACCAATGAGTGAGCAGTTTTACTCTTAGCTACATCTTAGAATAAACTTCAGCCAATACCCAATATTAGAAGCAACCCCCATAGAGCCTTAAATGCAAGAGTTAGACAATACTGCATTCAGGAAACAACTTACGCTGCAGGTAATGTATGACCATGAGTACCAAGGAATACGAGGAGATGGTCATGTCCTTGGCATTGTTGATATTGTGATACTGAGCCCAAAGTTTCACCACCAGGACCAGAGGACGAACACGCCAATCCACTAAAAAACAAGACGGGGAGAGAAACTTAGGTCTTACAAATAATCAATGCAACACTGACACATGCTTTAACCTTTATATTTGATTAAACAAGATAACAATACTGTAATATCCAACATTAACAATTAAAACAATAACAAATCAGCATACTATAACAGAGTTGAACCCTACTTTTCACTTGAGACTACAGAAAGAATCATCTAAGATCAGAGAATAGATGTTTATGAAGAAAAAATTTCTACTTTTCCTCAATATACAAGTGAGACTTCCTGTTATCCCTGCTGCAGGTACAGTGCTAAGAAATCTCCATCTATTCTCAATCATGTACTTTTATGACCTTATGTGTGGTTATCACATCTTTCTGTTTCCAATCATCCAACATGGGCATTTCTAGTGTTGAAGTGCTTTAGTGTTTTCCATAATGTTTAGTGTAATTTATGATGTTTATTATAAATTATGTATAGAAGTACATCACTGCCATTAACCACTTGGAAATACTACAAAGTCACTGCCAGTTTACAGGTTAAAATATACCATAATCTTTTAAATTAATACTCAATATTTAACTTTCTTTTCTTATGCACAAATAATCACAGTAGCCAAATAAAAATATTTAATAAACTACCTTTTACTTCTAGCTTTCAGCCTAGACCTTGTTTCTTATATACCCTGCCTGCATACCCATTAAAGCTTACTGTAGAATTATTAGTGAAAGGGTTAGGGGCAAGACAAAGTAGGATTGCAGAGCAGGAAGGATTCAGGAAGGACAGGAGATGTATATAAACCAAGTGTTTACATTGAAGCATAGGGGGGCAGTACTGTACTTAACCCTTTCACTGTCGAGACCCCTGCTCACAAACCTGCTCTCTGTGTCAAAGAAATTAAAAAAAAAAAATTATTTTTCTTATGAAATGATAGAGAATCTTTTCCCGATGGTAATGACACCAAAAGTATGAAATTTGATGGAAAACTTACGGAATTACACTCACAAAGTTAGCACTCTCAGCGATGATTATGCATCGGCAATTTCGCCCACTCTGAGCCCTATTTTCAGTCCACCCACTTTGAGCCCTATTTTCAGTCAATTCCATTGTTCCTTTCGACAAAACTCATAGCTATTTCACTAGAACTCCATTTGTTCTATCAACTGAGTACAAGAAACTGCTCATTTAAAGATTTCAACTACCTAGTATAGTGATCAGAAATTGGTAATTTGGCCAATTTCATACAGAATTCAAGAAAGGCCAGTTTCAAAATAGGGTCCAGAATTAACAATACAAACATTCCAATGACTAAAATAATGTTTTCTCTGTTCATTAGTCACAGCTCCAGGCCCCTCTTACATCATGCTTGCTTTCCATTTTGAATTTTTATTCACACAAAAAATAGAAGATTTATTGTTATGCAAACTACATTATGTAAAAATGGTATAAATAATATCAGCACATTTGTGAAAGCATATTAGACCCACCAGATGACATGTATTGAACACATGACGTGATTTGTTTACTCTTGAACATTGGCAAAAGTCAAACATTTCTGCTACTTTGAGCTCAATTTCAAGGTACTTTTAGTCTGTAAACCATTCGAAATTGTCTCTATTTCTGTAATATAGTATCTTCCATTTTATCAAATGAGACCAAGAAAACGAGAATACAACTATAAATACCATACGAAAATACACCACAGTCATTGTTTTAAATCAAAAACACGGTTGGAGTTTTTTTTACTCCTTATGCACTGTGTGCTGCAGGATTTTTTTTTATACTGCACACAATGACCACTAAGACCCATTCTCTCATATGTAGGCCTACCAGCTTTTTCCCACAAGATTTGAAGCCACTAGAATTTTGACGTAATATTACGGAACTGACACTGGTTTGCAAGCTGTAATATTACGGAACCAACAGTGAAAGGGTTAAAAAGGGTAACTAGCTGTTTACTGCATTTGTGAATTCAGAAAAGGCATATGAAAGGACGAATACTAGAGCTATGTGGCAAATACTTCAGATGAATGGAATAGGAGGTAGGTTACTAAAAATACTAGTTAACACCTGAACTGTGATGTCAGCACACTTCTAGTAAGACAGTGATTGAATGAGCGACTGTTAAAGTGTTTCTTCTATTTTGGGTTACCATACCTCGGTGGAAGATGGCCAATGTTAAAAAATTATGCAGTGTGTGAAACTAAGGTAGGGTATGTAGGAGGGAGATTATTTCCAGCAAAAGCAGAACATTAGACAGGTATGTGATGTCACCATGGTGGTTTAACAAATTTACAAATGGGGTTGTAATAAGAGGCAAATGCTAGGATATTGAGAAGGGTCATGGGATTAGATGTTGGCTCTGATACAAAGTGGGAGTTATCCCAGCTGCTCTTTGCTGATGACAGCTCCTCTGGGATATTCTGAAGACAGGTTGGAAAAGTTGGGGGATGAATTTGGGAGGGCATGTAAAAGAAGGAAATTAAAAGTGAACACAAAAGTGCAAGGTGATGAGGATAACAAAAATTGTAGGCAATGATAGACTGAATAATGAACTGGAGCGAGGGAGGGAGTATGGAAGTGAATGTCTTTTGATATTTTGGAGTGGACATGTCAGCAGATGAGGACAGACAAGGTGAACCATAGAATAGATGAAAAGAAAAAAGGTGGGTGGGTAGAGGCATCTGTGGAAAGAAAAGCTTATCTGTGGATGCAAAAAAAAAGGGAATATACCAGAGTACTGTGGTACCAACACTTTTATATGGGTGTAAGGCATGGGTTTTAAACTCTCTAGTGAGAAAGAGGCTACAAATAGTTAAGATGTTAGAGTAATATGAGGTATGAATATCATAAAGAGTTTGGAGCATGGAAATGAGAAAGTGCTGTGAAATCATCAAGGGTATAAGTCAGAAAGCTAAGGAGGGGTCATTGAGGTGGTTTGGGCATGTAGAGGCCGAGTGATTCAATAACAAAAAGAGTGTATTAAGCAGGAGTGGTATAGGTCATCCCAGGAACAGCTGGAGGGATGGTGGTAAATAGAGGCTTTGAGCTTTAGTGGCTTGATCATCCAGCAGATGTTTGAGTGAGTTAGATAGAGGAGTGAATGGAGAGAAGTATTTTTTAAGGATGCACTGACAGAGTGAGAGCAAGGTAACTTTCATAGACATTCAGGGAAATCGCTTAGATAAACCTAAGTCTTCAAAGTGGGAACGACAATGCCTGCACCCTGAAGGTGGGATGGGGGTGTTACAGACAGAGGGTAATCTGAATTGTGATGTCAGAACACGTTTGTAGAGTGACTGAATGAATGATTGTGAAAGTGTTTTCTTCTCTGAGTCACCCTGCCTTGGTGGGAGACTGTCATAGAAAAAAACTAAACAATAAACAATATTCACACTGCAGTTCTGTTCTAAACTAATGTTTTACTAATATGCTTACACTGTGAGTACGAGTTGAGAAGGTGTGTGTTGCGAATCCCAACAGCATTGTTGCAGTTGAGGTCCACATCCACTTGTGAAGTTGCATCTCGGAACTTCAAAATGGGCACCTTTGCACGTATTAACTCCATTTTTTGAATTGAGCCTGAAAAAACATGTACAGTACTTCACTAAATTAAAAATATTATGGGCTTGAGGGCAGAAAAGCAATACTTTATAATTATGTTACTATCACAAATGAATATAGAAGAAACAAAGTTCTTCTGTTTAAATTAAACTTCTTACCACAATTGTTGAGTTCTCTCTGGAGAAGACGCAGGACGGCAGTTGCTTCAGTACGCTGATCAAGGTCACCAGGGGTAACCATGAGACACATGTCTACATCACTGCAGTCTGCACCAAATCCACTTAGAGATGACCCAACTACATATAACCGACAATTTGGCAACACATTCTGCAAACATTAATTATACTTGTAGGGGTGTCCACTGGATCCTGCTATCAACCTTAAATTGGCTGACAAACCTAAGCTAGTGAAAAAAATGTAGAGAAATTATCAGAGAGATGGAAAGGCTGTTGTTATTGTGGATAAGAGAGAAGCAGATGAAGGGAGATAGTCTCTGCTTGTTGTATCTGTGAGCATGCAAGTCCAAAGCCACAGTATAAGTTGCATTTCTGGGGTCTTGGAACAAATTACCATGAAACAGTATATAGTGGGGTTTAAGTTACAATAGTATAGATGTATAATACATCTGGAATGGATTAATATTATAACTCAAGGGACCACTGTACTCAGTTTTAGGCAGACACTGATACCATCAAAATTAGGCATTACTCACCATTACTGATACTCTGGCACATTCCTACTTGAAAAGCATTTCAGTCTGTACTGAATTGTGCAGCTAGACTTGTATTTTTACTCCTACCTGAAGGTCCAACTAGTCCATACTCATAAGACCTAAATTGGCTCCCTATTAAGGAGCTTCCAGTTTAGCCAAACCTGTAGCCCAATTCATACTGCATAAACAGGTCATCAGGACTGGTAGGCCTCCAGCAATGTCCCTATCTCACAGTTCATCCACACAGTGACCTTTGTCTTGGCCATTCACTTGACTACTTCACTTGAATAAAACTGCTTGTTGTGCATCTATAAGCATTACCTGAAAAAGGCTGTCCCACAGGTGAAACATCTCAGTAAAATTCCTCTCTACAATTGTGTCCTTTCAACAAAATTTGTTGATAACATCTCACCCACTCTCTCATTTGCTCTCTTTTTACATTGCTTCACCACTCTCTTAACCTCTCTCTTTTTCTCCATATACTCTTCCCTCCTTGCATCACTTCTACTTTGTAAAAACTTCTCATATGCTAACTTTTTCTCCCTTACTACTCTCTTTACATCATCATTCCACCAATCGCTCCTCTTCCCTCCTGCACCCACTTTCTTGTAACCACAAACTTCTGCTGAACACTCTAACACTACATTTTTAAACCTACCCCATACCTCTTCGACCCCATTGCCTATGCTCTCATTAGCCCATCTATCCTCCAATAGCTGTTTATATCTTACCCTAACTGCCTCCTCTTTTAGTTTATAAACCTTCACCTCTCTCTTCCCTGATGCTTCTATTCTCCTTGTATCCCATCTACCTTTTACTCTCAGTGTAGCTACAACTAGAAAGTGATCTGATATATCTGTGGCCCCTCTATAAACATGTACATCCTGAAGTCTACTCAACAGTCTTTTATCTACCAATACATAATCCAACAAACTACTGTCATTTCGCCCTACATCATATCTTGTATACTTATTTATCCTCTTTTCCTTAAAATATGTATTACCTATAACTAAACCCCTTTCTATACAAAGTTCAATCAAAGGGCTCCCATTATCATTTACACCTGGCACCCCAAACTTACCTACCACACCCTCTCTAAAAGTTTCTCCTACTTTAGCATTCAGGTCCCCTACCACAATTACTCTCTCACTTGATTCAAAGGCTCCTATACATTCACTTAACATCTCCCAAAATCTCTCTCTCTCCTCTGCATTCCTCTCTTCTCCAGGTGCATACACGCTTATTATGACCCACTTCTCGCATCCAACCTTTACTTTAATCCACATAATTCTTTAATTTACACATTCATATTCTCTTTTCTCCTTCCATAACTGATCATTTAACATTACTGCTACCCCTTCCTTTGCTCTAACTCTCTCAGATACTCCAGATTTAATCCCATTTATTTCCCCCCACTGAAACTCTCCTACCCCCTTCAGTTTTGTTTCGCTTAGGGCCAGGACATCCAACTTCTTTTCATTCATAACATCAGCAATCATCTGCTTCTTGTCACCAGCACTACATCCACGCACATTTAAGCATCCCAATTTTATAAAGTTTTTCTTCTTCTCTGTTTTAGTAAGTGTCTACAGGAGAAGGGGTTACTAGCCCATTGCTCCCGGCATTTTAGTCGCCTCATACAACACACATGGCTTACGGAGGAAAGATTCTTTTCCACTTCCCCATGGACAAAAGAAGAAATAAAGAAGAACAAGAGCTATTTAGAAAAAGGAGAAAAACCTAGATGTATGTATATATATATGCATGTGCGTGTCTGTGAAGTGTGACCAAAGTGTAAGTAGGAGTAGCAAGATATCCCTGTTATCTAGCGTGTTTATGAGACAGAAAAAGAAACCAGCAATCCTACCATCATGCAAAACAGTTACAGGTTTCTGTTTCACAGTCATCTGGCAGGACGGTAGTACTTCCCTGGGTGGTTGCTGTCTACCAACCTACTACCTATTGTTGAAAATAAGAAAAAGTTTTGGAGTGAGATTAACAAGTTAAGAAAGCCTAGAGAACAAATGGATTTGTCAGTTAAAAATAGGAGAGGAGAGTTATTAAATGGAGAGTTAGAGGTATTGGGAAGATGGAGGGAATATTTTGAGGAATTGTTAAATGTTGATGAAGATAGGGAAGCTGTGATTTCGTGTATAGGACAAGGAGGAATAACATCTTGTAGGAGTGAGGAAGAGCCAGTTGTGAGTGTGGGGGAAGTTCGTGAGGCAGTAGGTAAAATGAAAGGGGGTAAGGCAGCCGGGATTGATGGGATAAAGATAGAAATGTTAAAAGCAGGTGGGGATATAGTTTTGGAGTGGTTGGTGCAATTATTTAATAAATGTATGGAAGAGGGTAAGGTACCTAGGGATTGGCAGAGAGCATGCATAGTTCCTTTGTATAAAGGCAAAGGGGATAAAAGAGAGTGCAAAAATTATAGGGGAAGTCTGTTGAGTATACCTGGTAAAGTGTATGGTAGAGTTATTATTGAAAGAATTAAAAGTAAGATGGAGAATAGGACAGCAGATGAACAAGGAGGCTTTAGGAAAGGTAGGGGGTATGTGGACCAGGTGTTTACAGTGAAACATATAAGTGAACAGTATTTAGATAAGGTTAAAGAGGTCTTTGTGGCATTTATGGACTTGGAAAAGGCATATGACAGGGTGGATAGGGAGGCACTGTGGCAGATGTTGCAAGTGTATGGTGTAGGAGGTAGGTTACTGAAAGCAGTGAAGAGTTTTTACGAGGATAGTGAGGCTCAAGTTAGAGTATGTAGGAAAGAGGGAAATTATTTCCCAGTAAAAGTAGGCCTTAGACAAGGATGTGTGATGTCACCGTGGTTGTTTAATATATTTATAGATGGGGTTGTAAGAGAAGTAAATGCGAGGGTCTTGACAAGAGGCGTGGAGTTAAAAGACAAAGAATCACACACAAAGTGGGAGTTGTCACAGCTGCTCTTTGCTGATGACACTGTGCTCTTGGGAGATTCTGAAGAGAAGTTGCAGAGATTGGTGGATGAATTTGGTAGGGTGTGCATAAGAAGAAAATTAAAGGTGAATACAGGAAAGAGTAAGGTTATGAGGATAACAAAAAGATTAGGTGATGAAAGATTGAATATCAGACTGGAGGGAGAGAGTATGGAGGAGGTGAATGTATTCAGATATTTGGGAGTGGACGTGTCAGCGGATGGGTCTATGAAAGATGAGGTGAATCATAGAATTGATGAGGGAAAAAGAGTGAGTGGTGCACTTAGGAGTCTGTGGAGACAAAGAACTTTGTCCTTGGAGGCAAAGAGGGGAATGTATGAGAGTATAGTTTTACCAACGCTCTTATATGGGTGTGAAGCATGGGTGATGAATGTTGCAGCGAGGAGAAGGCTGGAGGCAGTGGAGATGTCATGTCTGAGGGCAATGTGTGGTGTGAATATAATGCAGAGAATTCGTAGTTTGGAAGTTAGGAGGAGGTGCGGGATTACCAAAACTGTTGTCCAGAGGGCTGAGGAAGGGTTGTTGAGGTGGTTCAGACATGTAGAGAGAATGGAGCGAAACAGAATGACTTCAAGAGTGTATCAGTCTGTAGTGGAAGGAAGGCGGGGTAGGGGTCGGCCTAGGAAAGGTTGGAGAGAGGGGGTAAAGGAGGTTTTGTGTGCAAGGGGCTTGGACTTCCATCAGGTATGCGTGAGCATGTTTGATAGGAGTGAATGGAGACAAATGGTTTTTAATACTTGACGTCCTGTTGGAGTGTGAGCAAAGTAACATTTATGAAGGGGTTCAGGGAAACTGGCAGGCCGGACTTGAGTCCTGGAGATGGGAAGTACAGTGCCTGCACTCTGAAGGAGGGGTGTTAATGTTGCAGTTTAAAAACTGTAGTGTAAAGCACCCTTCTGGCAAGACAGTGATGGAGTGAATGATGGTGAAAGTTTTTCTTTTTCGGGCCACCCTGCCTTGGTGGGAATCGGCCAGTGTGATAATAAAATAAAAATAATAATTGTGTCCTTTTCACTACCTTTCAGCTTTGTCTAAAACTGAACCTGACTGTCTATTTTTTCAACAAAAATTCAAACTTACCCTGATGACTTTGAAAATCTTCTCCCGTAGTTTGAGCTTCTTGTAAAATGTGTCATTTTTCTGCTGATGTCTGCGGAATGTATCCCAAACTTGCTTTGTCAGACCGTCCCATTCTGTTCCTGTCAACAGTTCACTGGGGGTTTCAACCACTTCACATTTCCACTTAGTATACACATTTATTCTTTCCTCACTGAATGTTCCTGCACGTCCACTCAGACATCTGCTTTGGTCCAGAGTGCTATCACTGAGTGGTAAGCAATGGGCATTGTACTGATTTGCATTATATTTACTATATACCCTTCCCTGATTAAATCTCCCATAGCGTTCATCGCCAATATGTTGGTTAAAGTCCCTCCAGCGGTGGTCGATGTGCCCAAAGTAGCCATAGTTATTGTACCCCTTCTCATATCTCTGGCTCTGAAAGTTGCTGCAGTCCCTGTATGCCAGATCTGGACAGTGCTGGTTGTAGTACTGGCCGTTTCCCCGTGCAACACTCCCATTACCCATATAACCCCCATGGTGGTTAGGATGATTATGATATTGGTTATGGTGGTAATTAATGTAAGGATAGTTTGAGCGAAGATGGGGTTGGTGGGATTGATTATTGGACTGATGATGGGGCTGATGGTTGGATTGGTGATATGGTTGATGGTTGGATTGGTGATGTGGTTGATGGGGCTGATTTTGATGGAGGGGATGGTGATGAGAATAAGCGTGATTATTGTGGTGAATATTTTGTCCATCGGAATTATTATTGTATCTCCGTTTCTGTCGGGGATTGCGGTAAGATCCCTGAGAGCTGACACTGCAGGCACTGGGGGACCCACTTCGTGATTCACAATTACTGTTGTTGGTGCTTCTCCTTGCCGGTACATCTAGGTGACGTCTGAAAAGCCATGAAGCAATGTTTAAATCTTGTAATTATTCAAGAATTTATTTTCCTGGGTTATCCAGCAAAACATCCCACTGTTAGTCTAAGAATTTTTTTTTTTTCAGAAGCTAGGGCAAGAACCCTAACATTTCATTAAGCCGTATACTGTACTCTGAAGTAAAAAATTTAACCACTTCTTAATGCTTGAAAAGTTTGTAATTTATTTATTAATACTGGGTGCTCAAATTTATACTGCTTGAGACAAGGTGATGGCATAAGATAAGTGGCACAGTACAATAACTCAAAACACCAAGTGGGAAAACTCTATCCTATGACATTTCACTGACAGACGGACTTTTATCAAGTACAGTACTTGATAGAAGCCTACTGTGGATTAATAGTCATGAAATCAACACTTTCCCCACTGTGTCTTTGAAGTACTGCTTGGAACTAGTTGCAAGATTAGAATAAAGAATATTTGGATTTACAATGATTTAAGTGTTTAAGTAAAAATTGCCTAGGTGCAACTTTCCTAATAACTAAAAATATCAAATTTTTCTGTACCAATGTACAGCATAGTAGTCTACTTGCCTCTACACAGATGTGAGGAATATCATAAAATTTCCCAAAACATCCCAATCTGACAAAAGTCACTGCTCCACTCAATCACACACACTCCTACTCTGAAATCATCATTTATGATAATTCACACCTTTTCGTGCAGTACTTTCAAATAATCACTATCACCATTATTATCTCTATTTCCCACTTTCATGGGGTGAGGGAGGGCTCACCTTCAAAAAGATGAGAATGTACAGTAGGCAAAGGATGATTAAATTTATTGACATCCCTGGCCATTCATAATACTATACCATATTCTCAAATGTTGCTTTACAAAATGCACAGAAAGTAAAGAACAGCTAAATTTACGACATACTACACCTCAAATTGTTTACATACAACCAGTTCTGAAAGATGTTATCATAGCTGGACCTGAGACCCACAAGCCTGAGTAATCAATTCTATGAAATGTTTTCAATTATATTCAGTACATTGTATAATGGGAAAGTGCTTAGTCTAAAATAAGTGACAATATGTACCCAAGTGAAGAGATTACGACTGTTTACAAATTACATTATTTCCTGCATTTTAGTCCATAGAAACCTCACTTCTTTTTTAAACCTTGCTTATTTTACTCTAGATTTTTTAAGCACATCAGCCATTTCTCAAAAAGGTAGCTAGACAATGAGTCCTTGCTTAGCACCTTTATATTCACACACATTCAAACAATCTAACCTCAATTTTCTCTCTGGTTATTATGAGCAGAAAAAAATGAGGTAATCAGCCCCCTTGCTCCAGATAATTCAGCTGCCTTCTAAGACAAACACTGGCTATCGGAGGCAGATTCTAACGCACTTTTTCTTTACAGCAGAAATTTATTTGTAGGCATTATTATAATACAGTCTGCCATCACAAATCCGGCAATCAGTTATTCGGTTCCTTCAGTTATTCGGCACTAATTTTGGCTAGCATAATTTCAAATTTCCAGGGTCGCCACACCAACCTGCTGGTACTATTTGGTGGCGCTACTTGCTGCATAAGTCATTCCAATTTCTTTTTCTCCATTTATTGTTATAACCTGCTTACTTTTAGCCCTAGCCATGGTTCCAATGAATAAAAGAAATGCTTCTCATTATGTAAAGCACCGACACAGTACATTATCCATTAAAGATAAGGAGGTTTTGAAGCCACTGTCGGTTGCCATGAGCTCAGTCTCATGATGCAGGAGAATATACATGATTATTATGCTAATATCAACACTACAGCTTATTTGCCTATGACAATTGATCTAATATGACATAATAAACAATATAAATAACATAAAACATGTTAAATACTCCAGAATAAATAATATTTGGCATAACACCGAGCAGTTCGACGGAGGTATGAAGAGGATATGGTATACAAATACCATTCTCCTATCCCTGTCTTGGGGGCTTATATTAGAGAAAACAGAGTATAGCACAGGGCTAACTGTGATATACACTCATATTGCACCATAAACCTGAAACAAAAAAGTTATTTTCTCTATATAGATTATCACACATAGCAGCATATGTGTAGAGAACCTAGGATAACCCAAAAAAGTCAACGTGGCTGATTTCTAGTACCTGGTTTGGGTTAGCCATATATGATTTTTGGTAAATATTCAATTCCCAGCCAGGGTAGAAACATTAGGCATGTTTCTTTACACCTGTTGTCTATGTTTACCCATCAGTAAATGGGTACCTGGGTGTTAGCCGACTAGTGTGGGTGTTATCCTGGGACACTGACCTAATTTTCTTGAAATACTCTGCATAACAAGCAGCTTTCTATATAGTAGTATGTCACTGATGTCAGCTATGTCTGTATCCCATGTACATGTACGTGTAGTAAATAATCTTTTAACTCCACGCCTCTTGCCAAGACCCTCGCATTTACTTCTCTTACAACCCCATCTATAAATATATTAAACAACCACGGTGACATCACACATCCTTGTCTAAGGCCTACCTTTACTGGGAAAAAATTTCCCTCTTTCCTACATACTCTAACTTGAGCCTCACTATCCTCGTAAAAACTCTTCACTGCTTTCAGTAACCTACCTCCTACACCATACACTTGCAACATCTGCCACATTGCCCCCCTATCCACCCTGTCATACGCCTTTTCCAAATCCATAAATGCCACAAAGACCTCTTTAGCCTTATCTAAATACTGTTCACTTATATGTTTCACTGTAAACACCTGGTCCACACACCCCCTACCTTTCCTAAAGCCTCCTTGTTCATCTGCTATCCTATTCTCCGTCTTACTCTTAATTCTTTCAATTATAACTCTACCATACACCTTACCAGGTACACTCAACAGACTTATCCCCCTATAATTTTTGCACTCTCTTTTATCCCCTTTGCCTTTATACAAAGGAACTATGCATGCTCTCTGCCAATCCCTAGGTACCTTACCCTCTTCCATACATTTATTAAATAATTGCACCAACCACTCCAAAACTATATCCCCACCTGCTTTTAACATTTCTATCTTTATCCCATCAATCCCGGCTGCCTTACCCCCTTTCATTTTACCTACTGCCTCACGAACTTCCCCCACACTCACAACTGGCTCTTCCTCACTCCTACAAGATGTTATTCCTCCTTGTAGTAAATAAAGATATTATTATTATTATTTTCTCAATTGTTTGTTGGGTTATCTTATTGAAACTTGGGCAATGTATGATGGAAAGATACTTCTTAATGTACAACAAAAATGAAAGAAATCAGACCATAAATAGTGGAGTTCATTTCTCAGCCATTAGCGGCCGCTTAGCAGTATATTTTTGTATATTTTTTATGGTTATATTCTCATTTTTTCAGTCTCATTTGATAGAATGAAAGATATGTTATAGAAATAGATACGATTTTGATAGCTTTCATGACGAAAAGTACCTTGAAATTGCACTCACAGTAGCGGAAAAGTTCTATTCTTTAGCGAAGCTCAAGAGTAAACAAATGATGTCACCGTCCAATACCTGTCCGCCTTCCAGTCCAAATTCCAATACGGAGTCAAGAACGGGTTGACATTATTTATACAATTATTACAATAATGCCATTATTACAATTCCTGCCATAGCTTATCCTTCAACATTATTGCTACTCCTCCTTTAGAAACCCCTGACTTAATCCCATTTATTCCTCGCCACTGAAACTCACCCACCCGCTTCAGCTTTGTTTCACTTAAAGCCAGGACATCCAGCTTCTTCTCATTCATAACATCCACAATCATCTCTTTCTTATCATTCACACAACATCCATGCACATTCAGACTTCCCACTTTGACAATTTTCTTCTTATTCTTTTTAGTAATTATTACAGGAAAAGGGGTTACTAGCCCATTGTTCCCGGCATTTTAGTTGACTTTTCCAACATGCATGGCTTACAGAGGAAAGATTCTTATTCCACTTCCCCACGGATATAAAGGGAAAAGTAATAAGAACAAGAACTAAGATAAAGTTAAAGAAAACTCAGATGAGTTTGTATAAATAAACGTGTACATGGAGAGTAAAAGAAAGGTGAAGAGAGTGGTGAGAGAGTGCAAAAGGAGAGCAGATGATAGAGTGGGAGAGGCACTGTCAAGAAATTTTAATGAAAATAAGAAAAAGTTTTGGAGTGAGTTAAACAACTTAAGAAAGCCTAGGGAAAGTATGGATTTGTCAGTTAAAAACAAGAGTAGGGGAGTTAGTAGATGGGGAGAGGGAGGTATTAGGTAGATGGCGAGAATATTTTGAGGAACTTTTAAATGTTGAGGAAGAAAGGGAGGCGGTAATTTCATGCACTGGCCAGGGAGGTATACCATCTTTTAGGAGTGAAGAAGAGCAGAATGTAAGTGTGGGGGAGGTACGTGAGGCATTACGTAGAATGAAAGGGGGTAAAGCAGCTGGAACTGATGGGATCATGACAGAAATGTTAAAAGCAGGGTGGGATATAGTGTTGGAGGTTGGTACTTTTGTTTAATAAATGTATGAAAGAGGGGAAGGTACCTAGGGATTGGTGGAGAGCATGTATAATCCCTTTATATAAAGGGAAAGGGGACAAAAGAGATTGTAAAAATTATAAAGGAATAAGTTTACTGAGTATACCAGGAAAAGTATATGGTAGGGTTATAATTGAAAGAATTAGAGGTAAGACAGAATGTAGGATTGCGGATGAGCAGGGAGGCTTCAGAGTGGGTAGGGGATGTGTAGATCAAGTGTTTACATTGAAGCATATATGTGAACAGTATTTAGATAAAGGTAGGGAAGTTTTTATTGCATTTATGGATTTAGAAAAGGCATATGATAGAGTGGATGGAGGAGCAATGTGACAGAAGTTGCAAGTATATGGAATAGGTGGTAAGTTACTAAATGCTGTTAAGAGTTTTTATGAGGATAGTGAGGCTCAGGTTAGGGTGTGCAGAGGAGAGGGAGAATACTTCCCGGTAAAAGTAGGTCTTAGACAGGGATGTGTAATGTCACCATGGTTGTTTAATATATTTATAGATGGGGTTGTAAAAGAAGTAAATGCTAGGGTGCTCGGGAGAGGGGTGGGATTAAATTATGGGGAATCAAATTCAAAATGGGAATTGACACAGTTACTTTTTGCTGATGATACTGTGCTTATGGGAGATTCTAAAGAAAAATTGCAAAGGTTAGTGGATGAGTCTGGGAATGTGTGTAAAGGTAGAAAGTTGAAAGTGAACATAGAAGAGTAAGGTGATGAGGGTATCAAATGATTTTGATAAAGAAAAATTGGATATCAAATTGGGGAGGAGGAGCATGGAGGAAGTGAATGTTTTCAGATACTTGGGAGTTGACGTGTCGGTGGATGGATTTATGAAGGATGAGGTTAATCATAGAATTGATGAGGAAAAAAGGTGAGTGGTGCGTTGAGGTATATGTGGAGTCAAAAAACGGTATCTATGGAGGCAAAGAAGGGAATGTATGAAAGTATAGTGGTACCAACATTCTTATATGGACGTGAAGCTTGGGTGGTAAATGCAGCAGCGAGGAGACGGTTGGAGGCAGTGGAGATGTCCTGTCTAAGGGCAATGTGTGGTGTAAATATTATGCAGAAAATTCGGAGTGTGGAAATTAGGAGAAGGTGTGGAGTTAATAAAAGCATTAGTCAGAGGGCAGAAGAGGGGTTGTTGAGGTGGTTTGGTCATTTAGAGAGAACGGATCAAAGTAGAATGACATGGAAAGCATATAAATCTATAGGGGAAGGGAGGAGGAGTAGGGGTCGTCCTTAAAAGGGTTGGAGAGAGGGGGTAAAGGAGGTTTTGTGGGCGAGGGGCTTGGACTTCCAGCAAGCGTGCATGAGCGTGTTAGATAGGAGTGAATGGAGATGAATGATACTTGGGACCTGACGATCTGTTGGAGTGTGAGCAGGGTAATATTAAGTGAAGGGATTCAGGGAAACTGGTTATTTTCATATAGTCGGACTTGAGTCCTGGAAATGGGAAGTACAATGCCTGCACTTTAAAGGAGGGTTTGGAATATTGGCAGTTTGGAGGGATATGTTGTGAATCTTTATATGTATATGCTTCTAAACTGTTGTATTCTGAGCACCTCTGCAAAAACAGTGATAATGTGTGAGTGTGGTCAAAGTGTTGAATGATGATGAAAGTATTTTCTTTTTGGGGATTTTCTTTCTTTTTTGGGTCACCCTGCCTCGGTGGGAGATGGCCGACTTGTTGAAAAAAAAAAAAAAATGTTTAGTGTGACCTAAGTGTAAGTAGAAGTAGCAAGACGTACCTGTAATCTTGCATATTTATGAGACAGACAAAAGACATCAGCAATCCTACCATCATGTAAAACAATTACAGGCTTTCGTTTTACACTCACTTGGCAGGACGGTAGTACCTCCCTGGGTGGTTGCTGTCTACCAACTGTTGGCGTGATATAGCATAGAATAAAGATAAAAAAAAAAAAGGAAAAAAAGCATTCTGGTCAGATTATTATTATACTTGTAAGCAAGCATCAAACTCACATGGATCATACAGCAATATCACAGTACAAAATTATAACAGGCTCCCACTATTTTTTTTTTTTGTTTTTTTTTAGACAGGATAGTACTACTGCATTTCCCTAGATATTTGCTGTTTTCCCATCAACACTCCTTTACTTGCTTGCCTCAATATTTTAAAATCTTGCAAATGCCTTAATCCCTCCTAAGAAAGTATTTAAGTTTTGCAGAGCAAAATCCAATCACCGTTTTTTTTCTTCAATATCACTACCTATTCATTATTTTCTCCAGTTTTTCTGCTAGCAGGAGGTTATCTAAGCAGTGCCAACATATTCTCATCTATATGTCTGCATATGTCCCCAAGAAAAAGATCCGCCTGAATTTACCTAGCTACATTTTAAGTGACTTGTCTTTTCCTGGCTAGAAGACTACTCACAAACTCCTTGCAATCTTCAACATTTTTCACAAATTTAAACCAAAAACTTTCCTCACAATCCCTCATCCTACACCTCATACCACAATGTCTGTTACTGCTGTTTACATTAAATCCTGAAAGTACTTTTTCACACATTTTTTAACAGTGAAAAAAAACTTCATCTTCTAATCTTCATAATTGTTTATAAATTTTATAGCCTTTCAAAGTATTCTCTATAGACTCCAATCCACTCATTCATTGTAATACCTCAAGTTTCAAAAATATTTTAGTGAAAAGCACAAGAAACAATTTTCTGGTACACTGTACATACATTTAAATAACTGAAGAGTAAAAGATTTGGCTACACCATAACTAATGTTTCTGTGCCATTTAACTCTTTCCCTCAGTTTCATTACAAAAGAAATCAAAATTTTTTACTTCTCAATAGTTTCTAATAACAAAATATCCACCTTTCCTCCACTGTTTAAAAAAAATATTCCAAGTTTTTTCTATCAAAGATTCATACTCACTTGGTACCGTGTTTTGGGTCAATAGCATCAGAGAGACAGGAAGGCCCAGGTGGGGTGGAGCAGCGAGAGGAGTACCCAGTGTCACATCCTCCGCTGCCAGTAGTCTCAACTCCACCCTCACTGCAAGTGTTATTATATTAAATTCAAACAAATTTACATTACCTTTAAAACTAAGGAATTTATATGTAATACTGTAGTACCTTGACTTATGAGTGCCCTAACTTAAGAGTTTTCCGAGTTACGAGTCATCGCTTGGTCGATTTTTTGCTTTGAGTTGCTAGCCAAAATCTGAGTTACGAGCAGAAAAAAAAAAATTTACTGAAATTGACATTCGGTAAGAAGCCCAGCCTAAATGGCACAACAAAAGGTGGTTTTGGGACTTGGTACTTATAAAACAATGCTAGTGCGATGTTCTCACTAAAGGTAATCATGTAATTATCTTTAGTTAATCTACAAAAAAATAAAGTTACCAAGTTTCTGACATTTACAAAATATCTTGCCCTTTACTCCCACAAAAATATCAAAATATCTGGAATATTTCCAGTATTCCACAAGCCAACTGTAGAACAATCTTTTTTTTTTATGATTCGTCATTATTATTAAATTTACTTCAATAATAAGTGGTGGGCTTCATGAGATAAATTAATAACTTACTTCCGAGATATTCACATATCACTGCACTAGTGATCTAGTGCAGTTAGCCTCTCAAAAGCTCTGTTTTCTCTAACCCAGGACCAAAGAACACGTTATAGGAAGGAGCAGTAATGATTTTATATGCTCGGACTGGTCCTGGACACTCGTCATATTATGGCCTATTTTATTCATTCTAGAGCATATATCATGTTTCTATGTTACTTATAGTGTTTATTATGTCATATTAGATCAATTATGATAGATAAATAAGTTGTAGAGTTTAAATTAACATTATACTGAAGTATTTTCTCCTACCCCTGGGGTGTTTTTTGGGGGGTTTGGAATGGATTAATGGCATTTCAATTAATTTCAACGAGGAAACTGATTTGATATACAAGCAAATTGAGTTATCAGCTTGGTTATGGAACGAATTAAACTCATAAGTCTAGGTACCACTGTACAGTTATCAGCTTGGTTATGGAACGAATTAAACTCATAAGTCTAGGTACCACTGTACAAGTTAAAGAGATAACATGGACACACACAAAATACCTGTGCACAGTGTGAAAACATTTATACTGTAATGCAGCTTTAATAAAACCTAAATTACTCTTTGCCAAACAAACATGTTTGAAAAGCACTAAAACTATAGCAATCATAAGCACCTGGGAAACAGGAGGCAATCAGGTTTGATCCAAGAAAAAAGAAAGACAGCTTCAATTCTTTAAATCAAGGCACCCACCTTCTTTGTAGGGTGGTAAATGTTATAGATAACTGAAATATGGAAGTGCATCATATGTAATAAAATACTAAGGGGAACATGCAAAAATAGTACCCAAGGGATTTTAATGTGTACATACTACTTAACCCTTAAATGGTCCAAACGTATATATACATTTTTTCAACATCTGAAAGTATGTAAAAAAATGTAGTTCTTCTTTTTTGTTTTGCATTTGAAAACGTGTAAAAAAACTTTTATCTACATTTTTTTTTGTTATATTTGAAAATATGTAAAAAAAAAATAGATCTACTTTTGTAGCATTACGAATTTGAACGTCGATCTGTTTGGACCGTTTAAGGGTTAATTAATGCTGTAAATAATGCATCAGTATATATCCTAAAATGAAACTTCTATTAAAATAATTTATGGCTCCTCTCCATAACCAGAACATTTTTGCTTACGTTTTCTTTTCGTGCTGGTTGCTCTTCCAGAGAACATTTTGTAATAGCTTCTCCACCTCTTTTGCATCAAGAGCTTTGTTGGATGCAGGTAACTGGGATACTGAGAACTGGTCATCCTTGCACTTCTCTTCATTTTTGTCCAATGGAGGCTTATATTCAATGACACGGTAATTGAAACAATGCTTTGGAGGAGAATATTGCTCTCCGTTGTTCTCACTTTCAACGCTCTTGACAAGTTCTTTATTTTTACTATTATTTTTGCTGTTATTCCTGTTTTTAGTGATGGTGGAATTTTTGTTACAATTTTTGCTATTGTTGCTTTCTTGAATATTCTTCACAGCATCTTGACCAAGAACAGGTACAACCATTCTGACTTGGGCACCACCAAGAAAGCAAGCCTCACTCAGTCTGGTTTCCTTCGGATTAGGCAACAGACACAAGACTTTTTCTACTGACGTTTCCAAGTTACAGAGTTGTGCAGACAGATGAACCTGGGGCTGACTATTACTCTGCTTGCTATCAGACTCAATACCAACAACACTAGCACCACCAACACCACTTACACCACAGTTCCCAAAACACTCACCACTAATAACACTATTTGCACTGAAAGTATACAGATGACTATTATTTGTACTAAAATTGTTATTTGTATTTATTGAAGTGGCAAGTCCAGCAAAAGGAGTTCCATTAAAGTGTCCTTCTTGTAAGTTAATGTGATACTGGACCGGGATATTTTGAGATATCGAAGAGAAAGCTTGGTCTGAAGGAGCAGAAACAAGGTTTGAGGGGTTCGAGTCTAGGGTTATGAGGTGTAAGAGACTGTCGGTGAGCTGCTGTTTGTTGGAGACACCACACTTGGCTGCCACCTGAAATAAAATGAAATGTATCAGTATTCTGTCAGAATTACCTAAAAAGATACACAAAATAACAGACATGATTAACTTGCCATGATTGTGACCAGATCTACCTGGAGTTCATTACCTTTGTAACTAGTTCAGCTATCATAACTTTGGGGTCCAGTCCCTGGACCCATTATGTACCTTTGTAATCTTTTGACTACCACCCACAGGATGGGTATGGGGTGCATAATAAACATATTAAACTAAAAAACTGATTATATGATCACATTAACTTACCAAGTGAATTAAAAAAACCTTAATATAAAGTAGACCATTATATTACACAGATTTATTTATCGCGTCATGGTTATTACACTATTGCAAAATTGCGGCATAATTTTATATAACACTTCCTAAAATTTACTTTACACAGCTCTTTTTCCGGATGGGGAAAAAAATTTGGAGCGCCGTCAGCTGGATGGAGGGATATTTCCCCTCCATGTAGCGGGCTCTCAGGCCTTTTGCCTTTGGGTAAGGCCACTGTCTCTGTGGGGAAAGCTTATCTTCCTCCCCTGCCACCCCCGTCCCAGTGTTCCATGCATACATTACACATCTCGTACAATTCTCAGATTTGTTTGTGAATTAGGTTTTGGTCTTTTCATTGCCATATCTTGTATCTCCCAAACAACCATGGCAACCAAGAGGCATGCGAGTGATGTTGGAAGTGGCAAAAATAAGGTTTAAGTGTTTAAGCTTGGAGTTATGAAGAAAACAGATATTAGACAAGCTTAAAAGTGGTCCAAGTGTGGTGGGCATGACGAGAGCTCATGGCCTTAATAAAGTGTTGAGTCATACAATTAAAAAGAATGAGGCAAATATATGGTCTTGTGTAATGAATAACCCAGGTTGTCACCTCATGAAAAAAAAAAATGACACCAAGATCACACAAGGTAAATAAAACAGAAAACTTATTGCTTGAGTGGACTGAACAAAAAATAAAGGTGCACCACTTAATTTCATCTTAATTAAGGGAAAAGCCTTACAGTTGTATAAAACAGTGAGTGATGAGGAAGGAACGCCTGAATAAGTGTGTGTGCTTACACTGGCTGGTTCCACAACTTAAAGTTGCACAACAGATTACATAATATTAAGTTTTCTGGTGAAAGTGCTTCAGCTTATCATACAGCAGCAAGTAATTTCCCTGCTGAATTGCAGGAAATTATTTCTGAGGGTGGCTACAAGCCACAGCAAGTTTATTGTTGAAGAGACAAGTGTATTTTGGAAGAAAATGCCAACAAGAACTTACATCATTCAGCAAGAAAAAAGTGCAGTGGGCTTCAAGGCAGCAAAGGATCACTTCACCTTGTTCCTTTGTGGTAATGCATCGGGTGATTTTAAGTGTAAGCCCGTGGTTATTTACCGCTGCAAGAATCCTCGCGCTTTTAAAGGTGTAGATAAAAACACCTTACCAAGTGATGACTTTGAAGGTATGAGGGATGATGTGAATGAGCTCTTAGATGAAAGGAGTCCAGAGGAAATGTTGGCAGAGCTCAATGCACAGATACAAGGGAGGCGAATAACAGATGACGATGGTGAAGAATCCGAAGAAAAAGTTAACATTGCAAAAGTTACGTGAGCAGTTCCATTTAATTGGTAAAGTTGCAAACTTTTTCACTGAAGACAACCCTGACAAATCTAGAAGCAGTGCTCTGAAATGGGGTCTAGAGCAACTGATGATACCTTACCGTCAGCTGTATGATGTACTGCAGCATAAAAGAGCCCAGAGATCCATTACAGAATTTATGCACATTCCAGCACAACCATGACTTGAGTACCAGAACCTCAACCATCCAATTCAGCCAACAACAAACAGCTTACCTCTCCATTGTCTTCACAATCACTAACATAAACCAGCAACCACAATTTAAGGTAAAAAATATTATTTCTGTTGCATTTGTAGCCTTAAGCAATAGCAACAACATAATACATCATGACAATGAACAAATATTATAGAATCAATTTTATTTTTGTAAGATCTAGTGATCTAAAAAAAAAAATAAGTTGTTTGGCATTTTTGGGGCTCCCAGGAACATAACCCTATTTGTCCCCCAAGTTCTTCAGTTTATCTAATATGGATTTATCTAACATGACATGTTCAGGAATGTAACTACCATACTATATAACAGACCATTATTAAGCTCCAAAAAAGTCACTTTGTTGGAGATTGAGACACTTATGCAGCATATGGGAATCTTTATTCAGGAAACGTTTCGCCACACAGTGGCTTCATCAGTCCAATACAAAGAGGAAGGCGTAAGGAGAGGAGGAGAATGAGGTAATCAGTCCCTCAACCTGGAGTCGATGTGTTCAGTCCATCAATCTTCAACTTGTCGGTTTTTCAAACCATTCATCACAACTGTCAGACACGGCAGCATCATGGGGTCTTGTTGCAAAGAATTCTTCAACACTTGTTCAACCTTTGGACGAAGACCTACTTCGACTAGTGGATGGTACCACTATGACTCCATCTGCTTCACGTCACCTCACTACAGTATATAAGCCACGTCTACGGCCCTATGCTGTACATTCTACAAGATTGATGGACTGAACACATCGACTCCAGGTTGAGGGACTGATTACCTCATTCTCCTCCTCTCCTTACGCCTTCCTCTTTGTATTGGACTGATGAAGCCACTGTGTGGCGAAACGTTTCCTGAATAAAGATTCCCATATGCTGCATAAGTGTCTCAATCTTCAACTTGTCGGTTTTTCAAACCATTCATCATCACTTTGTTGGACTTTCTTGGGGTTATCCTAGGTAATCTACACATACTTGAACTTTCGGTCCAGGATGGACAGAAAGTCCTAAAATATCTTTCCCAAATGGGTTAATCGTGAACTGTTCTACCCATGGTACTGTGGCTTTTATTTTCCAACAAACAATATCAAATCTACTCATGCAATACAAACACAAATAACAGAGAAAATAACACACAATTATACTTTTACATGAAGCACATTAACTTTGTCACTGTCGCAAGCCCCTTTCTGAAACTGTCATTCTATGTCGAAAATTTTTTGGATAAAAAATTATTTTTCTCATGAAATGATAGAGAATCTTTTCCCAATGGCAATGACACCAAAGTACGAAATTTGGTCGAAAACTCGTGGAATTACGCTCCTGAGAAGTTAGTGATCTCGGCAATATATATGCATTGGCAATTTCGCCGACTTTGAGCCCTATTTTTGGCCAATTCCATTGTTCCGGTCGACCAAACTCATAGCTATTTCTTTAGAACTCCATTTTTTTTCTATCAATTGAGTACAAGAAGCTGCCCATTTACTGATTTGAACTACCCAATAAAGTGGTCAGAAATTTGCAATTTGGCCAATTTCACACAAATTAAAAAAGATGCCAATTTCAAAATAGGGTCCAGAAAAAACAATGCAGACATTCTTGGCACTAAAATAACAAACTGTTTATTAGCCACATCTCCAGGCCCCTCTTATATTACTCTTGCTTTCTATTTTGATTTTTTATTCACACAAAAAAATAGAAGATTTACCATTATGAAGACTACTGCATTATTGTAAAAATGGTATATCAGTGCACTAGCGAAAGAATATTAGACTCCCCAGTTGACGTGTATTGGATGTGTGGTGTGATTTGCTTACTCTTGAACATTGGTAAAAATCAAACATTTCCGTTACTTTGAGCTCAATTTCAAGGTCGCTTTCATCGTGAAACTAATCGAAATCACCTCTATTTCTGTAATATGTTTTCCATTCTATCAAGTGAGACCAAGAAAACGAGAATACAGCCATACTATATGAAAATACACCTCAAAGTCGGTATTTTAATCCAAAAACACGGTCGGAGTTTTTTTTTCCTCATTATGCACTGCGTGCTGCAGGATTTTTTTATACAGTGCACACTGACCACACAGACCCATTCTCTCACATGTGGGCCCAGCAGCTTTCTCCTGCTTGATTTGAAGCCGCTAGAATAATTGAGTACATATACAGGTACCATCCGACTTACGACCGAGTTCAGTTACAACAAACCGGTTGTAAGTCGAAATGAACGTAAGTCGAACCTTACTACTGAATATCATCATCACATTTTTGTAATGACTATTTTATTGTTTTATTTTTTACTTTACTTTTTATTCTGTTAGTTCTGTATTTTATACTGTAAGGTTTAGGATAAACACTGTGTACAACACAAACAGTTGTTTATTTCCCAGAAATTTGGCATAGAAAACACGGTCACAAGTCGAATGGTCATATGTTGAGCAGGTCGTAAGTCAGATGGTAGGTGTACATCCGAAACGCTGGCTTGTAAGACGTATATATACGACCACAACATTGAAAGGGTTAAACCCAATCCTTGCAAGTACGAATTAAGACCCAAGTAAAGTACAAATGACGTAAAAACATGTCCAGTACCATACAGTTTTGGAGTAGATGAGGAGTTAATTTAATATACAGGAGGCCCTCCACATTCACAAGGGTTTGGGGATCAAGAACTTTGCGAATCTTGGAAATTCACTAATGTTTGGTGTGCAAATATGATGTAGGGAAATATAATACAGCCTCTCCTCACTTAGCGAGGTACATGTACTTGTTTACCGACAACCCAGTAATTCTATACACAGTTTCTCGGGTGCTGTACTAGAGAAAACGTAATTCTTGCCATCACTCCTACAGGCCGCCCGGCTACCACCTCACGTTCACGTCAATTTGTTCTACTATGGTTATAGGTATTATGTGTATATAGCATGTTTTAATATACAACATTTAAAGCACCCCAGAAAGATTATTATTATGTTATTGCATCTTCAACAACAGTGAGACACTCTTAGCTACTCCCTCACCTGGTGTAGCTACTCCCTCACCTGGTGTAGCTACTCCTACTTTGTAACAATGCCAGATAGTGATTGTAATGTATCTGCACACCAGCAAAGTGTGTAAGTACACACACAATTACGTATAATTATTAGTATTATCTCAGAACTATTTCAGCCACTGACATACCTTCCTCACTGAGTTTAATCATTTCTAACTTTGCACTTGGGTAAGAGCCTTATGACTCCACTTTTTATCACAATTACCCTTAGATGTCATTGTAACACAGAGTACAGTAGAAACCCTGTATCCACCGATTTTTTATCCGCAGTTCCAGTTATCCATGGTTTACTGTGGCCCAAAAATATTTCAAAGTGCAAAACTAGAGATGCTGGCAGTTCTTCAAAGCCTAAGTCATGAAGTGCTTCCCATCAGTGAAAAAATAATAATTCTCTACTAACTGCGAATAATTTATCAATTAAACTGAATAGAAGGTATGCAAAGGACTTATAAAGAGGGTTTGCTATTATCCACAGTTTCAGTATCCACGGCAGGTCCTTGGAACGTATCCCCGTAGATACAGTGGGTCCTACAGTATATATAAATATGAAATAACTCTAAAACACTTGCAACTATGCAAAGTTTTCAGACAATCAAGAGAGTTGCAGAGCACACAGAGGATGGGTGGTGCACAGATGCTGTAATAGTGAATCAGGAGCCACACAAACAAATTTTTAGGTCTAATTTGAAATGTCCATATTAGCGAATTGCCATAAAGCGAAGCACCAGAAAGCAGGAGGACCCCTCCTCCCTTCCTCTCCTTCTCTATCTCTCCCCCCTCTCTCTGTATGTACATACGTGTGTGCGTGCGTGCATTCATGCGTGTGTGCACGTGTGTAAACATGCATACATACAAGAATATAACTTATGGTAGATGAACCAGAGCATGGGATGACATGAGTGATGGTGCAATAAGTGAGGGATGAATTGCACTGCCAAAAGCCTTACCTGGGCCAGTATCCACTGCACAGGAGAGGCATTCTGAGGGATGGGGTACATGACACGCATTTACAACCGAGGAAAATGCCACCACAGCACCAAGGCAGGAAACAAGGCACTGCAATCAAGATAAGCAATCATGCACACAGGAGATGTCAGAGAGAGGAAACGGAGCATGTAAGAGAGAAATATTCACATCACTAGTATAGAAAATGAAACCAATATATAGAAAGCAACAGGATTTTGGCAAGCAAAACCAAGGTTTATTATAAAAAATAAGAATTTCATGCACAAAAAAGTATTGCACAGAAGAACCAAATTACATAAAGACATGAAAGCCCAATTAAATATTAACCCTTTGACTGTTTACGCCGTATAAATACGTCTTACGAGCCACTGTTTCTGACGTATATATACTCAATAATTCTAGCGGCTTCAAATCAAGCGGGAGAAAGATGGTAGGCCCACATGTGAGAGAAAGGATCTGTGTGGTCAGTGTGCACCACATAAAAAAAATCCTGCAGCACAGTGCGTAATGAGAAAAAAAAAAACTGGTCGTATTTTTGGATTAAAGCGCCGACTTTGAGGTGTATTTTCATATAGTATTTATTGTTGTATTCGCATTTTCATGGTCTTAGGTGATAAAATGAAAAACATATTACAGATATAGAGATGATTTTCATTACTTTGACGATGAAAACGACCTTGAAACTGAGCTCAAAGTAGCAGAAATGTTCGATTTTTACCAATGTTCAGGAGTAAACAAATCACACCACGCGTCCAATACACGTCAACTGGGGAGTCTAATATTCTTTCGCTAGTGCACTGATATTATTTATACCATTTTTACAATAATGCAGTAGTCTGCATAACAGTAAATTTTGTATTTTTTTGTTTGAATAAAAAATCAAAACAGAAAGCAATAATAATATTAGAGGGGCCTAGAGATGTGACTAATGAACAGAGGATATGTTATTTTAGTGCCAAGAATGTCTACCTTGTTTATTCTGGACCCTATTTTGAAATTGGCATCTTTTTTAATTTGCGTGAAATTGGCCAAATTGCCAATTTCTGACCACTATATTGGGTAGTTCAAATTGGTAAATGGGCGGTTTCTTGTACTCAGCTGATAGAGAAAATGGAGTTCTAAAGAAATAGCTATGAGTTTGGTCAACTGGTTCAACGGAATTGGCTGAAAACAGGGCTCAAAGTCGGCGAAATCCCCGATACGCACATGTTGCCGAGACCGCTAACTTCGCGGGAGCATAATTCCCTGAGTTTTCGACCAAATTTCGAACTTTTGGTGTCATTACCATCGGGAAAAGATTCTCTATCATTTCATAAGAAAAAATAATTTTTTTTTTTCAAAAATTTATCGACATAGAATGACAGTTTCAGAAAGGGGCCTGCGACAGTCAAAGGGTTAAAACATAGAATGAACCTACAACTGCTGCACATGTGCTCAGTACACACAAGCTTTTGAAACCATGTATGAAATACCACAAAACAACAAATACATATATAGATGACCAAGCTTGCTCTATTGTTTATAAAACAAGATTATATATCACATGCAGCATAAAATTAGAGAAGGAAGAGTTTTATACAAGGAATTTTAGGACTATTTTCGATGAAATGTGAAGAAAAGAATATGAATGAGAAATCCATGAAATAATGGAAAGGATATCAGAAAATCAAAAGTTACAGTACTATAACACTACTATAGTGAGAAAAAAACAAAAAAAATCCCACAATGAAGAGAACAAAGGTGAACAAAATGCAGCAGTCTGTCCACTACAGCTGATACTTAGTGCTTGCTATTAGGAACTGGACTAGTGTACATATGTACTTTTACTTTAAGGTCTAGAAACAATAGTATATCAGTGCCTTTACTTGCCCACCAACACCCTTCTTACTACCTATACAGTATCTTTTTTCTGATCGATGAGCTAAATCATGGGCTGGATTCTAGAAGGCAGAAAGATCAAATACTGTATCAGTCATCTGAAATGAGAGGGAACTATGTTGAGGAAAGCAGGTGGTTTTGTTAGGCTCATTATACAGACATGATTATGCGAGAAACAGTGGACCCCCTGTTATCGGCTGTAATCCGTTCCTGAAGGTTGGCTGATAACCGAAATGGCCGATAACTGAATTAATGTTTCCCATAAGAATTAATGAAAATAAAGTTAATTCGTTCCCAACAAAAATATTCACAAAAAAAAAAAATTTACAATTATGTAAGTACAGTGGTCCCTCAATAATCGTCCATAATCCGTTCCTGGAAGTGGGACTATCATCGAAATGGACGATTTACGAATCAATTTTCCCCATAAGAAATAATGTAAATTCAATTAATCCATTCCTGACACCCAGAAGTATTAAAACAAAAAAATTTTTTACATGAAATATAGATGTAGTACATAAACAATACAGTGGCACATGATGAATTAAACATTAACAGAATAACACTTACCTTTATTGGCGATTCTTCTTTGTGTATGGAAGACTGGAGGAGACTGATTAGATGAATTACTGTTTGGAAGGGGAATCCCCTTCCATCAACACCTCGGGTACCAATTGCTTTTCTGGGGTTACTTCTCTTCTCTGTTTCTTAATGCCACTAGGACCACCTTGAGAGTCACTGGAGTCCTGTCTCGCAAAAAACTGTCCAGAGAGCTCTGTTTCTGGCGTCTCTTTAAAACTTCCCTAAAATGGGCCAAGACTCTGTCACTGTACAAGTTGCCGATATGGCTTGCAACATCCTTCTCTGGGTATGTTTCTCCATAAATCTTTCCATCCTACCCCACATTTCAAAAATCTCCTTAATTTCTGAAGAAGGCACCTTCCTCCATCTCTCTTCCTCCTCCTCTGCAGCAAGATTCAGAGCTGCCATCTGTTGTTGTTCCTGCTGAAGCTCTTGCAGCTCCTCAGTGGTTAGCTCTTTGTTGTGGTCCTCCACCAACTCTTCCACATCCTCCAAACTCACATCCAACCCCATGGAAGCCCCCAGTGCCACAATGGATTTAACAACTGACATAGGCTCATCAGGGTCAGCCCCAAACCCTTCAAAATCCCTCTTGTGGACACAATCTGGCCACAATTTTCTCCAAGCAGAGTTCAAAGTCCTGGTAGTCACTCCCTCCCAAGCCTTACCTATGAGGCTTACACAATGGAGAATACTGAAATGTTCTTTCCAAAAATCTTGTAGGGTCAAGTGAGTGTCTGAGGTCACATTCAAGCACCTTTCAAACATTGCTTTGGTGTAGAGTTTTTTAACGTTTGCAATGACCTGCTGGTCCATGGGCTGGAGGAGAGGAGTGGTATTCGGGGGCAAGAACTTTACTGTGATGAACCCGAACTCCTTCAGAATTAGGTCATCCAAGTTTGGAGGATGAGCAGGTGCATTGTCCATTACTAGGAGGCACTTGAGATCCAATTTCTTTTCCAGGAGGTAATTCTTCACACTTGGGCCAAACACTTCGTTGAACCACTCTACAAAAATTTCCCTCGTGACCCATGCCTTACTATTAGATTTCCAAAACACACACAATTTACTCTTCATAACATTGTTTTTCCTGAACACTCTGGGATTTTCAGAATGGTACACTAGTAACGGCTTCAATTTGAAATCCCCACCAGCATTAGTACAGAACATTAGCGTCAGCCTGTCTTTCATAGGCTTGTGTCCTGGCATTGCCTTTTCCTCTTGTGTAATGAAGGTCCTCTTTGGCATTTTCTTCCAAAAGAGGCCTGTTTTGTCACAATTGAACACTTGTTCAGGTTTCAGTCCTTCACTGTTTATGTACTCCTGGAATTCATGCACATATTTTTCAGCCGCCTTGTGGTCTGAACTGGCAGCCTCACCATGCCTTACCACACTGTGTATGCCAGTACGCTTCTTAAATCTCTCAAACCAGCCTTTGCTAGCCTTAAATTCACTCACATCACTAGCTGCAGGCAATTTCTTTACAAATCATCATGCAACTGCCTAGCCTCTTCACAAATAAGCGACGTCATAAGACTGTCTCCTGCTAATTGTTTCTCATTTATCCACACCAATAATAACTTCTCAACATCTTCGAGTACTGGTGATCTCATTTTTGTCAGCATATTTACCCCCTTTGCAACAACAGCGTCCTTGATTTCCTTTTTCTTGGCTATGATGGAAGATATGGTTGTACGGGATTTGTTATACATCCTGGCCAGTTCACCCACACGTACGCCACTATCATATTGTTCAATGATGTTTTTCTTAAATTCAATCGTATTTCTCACCTTCTTTACCAAAGGCTTGGCACTAGGAGCTTTCTTTGGAACCATGGTAGCTTATTTAGCACTTAAATAACTTGCAAGCACTAAAATAAATGAAATATTATGAAATATTTCGCTGGAGCACGTGAGGGGACCGTTGCTCACTGGTAAACAATGGCACACTGGCTGGGAAGGAAAGGCCGAGGCGGCTCGAGGCGGCTCAGACCGTGAGTACGCGTCCAGGACGAAGGACTATTAGCGAGTTACCGGACCATTTCCGAGCCAATATTTTGACGAAAAAACATGATTATTTTCGAAATGGACGACTTTCAGGCCGGACGATTATTGAGGGACCACTGTATTACATACCTTTATTGAAGGTTAATGCTGGCTTCTGGAAGATAGGGAGGAGGAAAGAGGGAGGAGTTAATGTTTGGAAGGGGAATCCCCCTCCATGAAGACTTTAGGTAGTACGTACAGTGGACCCCCGCATAGCGACTTTAATCCGTGCAAGAGGGCTCATTGTTATGCGAAATGATCAGTATGCGAATGAATTTTCCCCATAAGAAATAATGGAAATCAAATTAATCCATGCAAGACACCCAAAAGTATGAAAAAAAAATTTTTACCACATGAAATATACATTTTCCTACACACAAAGAGAAGGATACATGCACAATAGTAGAGTAGTACATGCACAATATATATTGTGCATGTACTACTCTACTAAATGAAGAATAAATGACACTTGCCTTTATTGAAGATGCAGCAATGACTGATGAGACACTGTGTCCTGGGAGTGCCTTTTCCTCCTGAGTACTGTAGGTCCTGTTTGGCATTTTCTTCCAGAACAGGCCTTATCACACTGTGTATGCCACTACGATTCTTAAATCTCTCAAACCAACCTTTGCTGGCTTTAAATTCACCAATATGAGCACTAGTTCCAGGCATTTTTCCCTGTTCACCTGGGTGTTAGTCGACTGGTGTGGGTTGCATCCTGGGAGACAAGATTAAGGACCCCAATGGAAATAAGTTAGACAGTCTTCGATGACACTGACTTTTTTGGGTTATCCTGGGTGGCAAATCCTCTGGGGTTAATTGTTTCTTGGTATTCTCAATAAGCCACACCAACAACGGTGCTACAGCAGCAGCAGCAGCAGCAGCTGACAGTGCTACAGCAGCAGCAGCAGCTGACAGTGCTACAGCAGCAGCAGACGATGCTACAGCAGCAGCAGACGGTACTACAGCAGCAGCTGACAGTGGTACAGCAGCAGCAGCAGCAGCTGACAGTGCTACAGCAGCAGCAGACGATGCTACAGCAGCAGCACAGTACTACAGCAGCAGCAGACGGTACTACAGCAGCAGCAGACGGTACTACAGCAGCAGCAGACTGTACTACAGCAGCAGCAGACTGTACTACAGCAGCAGCAGCAGCAGCAGCAGCTGATGGTGGTACAGCAGCAGCAGCAGCAGCAGCTGAGTGCTACAGCAGCAGCAGACGATGCTACAGCAGCAGCAGATGGTACTACAGCAGCAGCAGACGGTACTACAGCAGCAGCAGACGGTGGTACAACAGCAGCAGCAGCTGACGGTGCTACAGCAGCAGCTGACAGTGCAGCAGCAGCAGCTGATGGTGGTACAGCAGCAGCAGCAGCAGCTGTACCACCAATAGTAGCGATGGTTGATTGGGGTTTATTATACAACCTGGCCAGCTCGGAGACACGCACTCCACTTTCATACTTATCAATGATCTTTTTCTTCATCTCTATAGTAATTCTCACCCTTATTGCTGTAGGGTTGGCACTAGAAGCTTTCTTGGGGCCCATGGTCACTTATTTTGCAGATAAAATCACCAAAAACACTGTAATAATACGAAATGTTCCGATTGTATGCTTGGATGTTACCGCGGAGGCTGGCTGGTAAACAATGCCACCAGCGGCACATGTGAGGCTGGCTAAGGGCGCATATTGGACGCGTCTCGGACGAAGAGCGGTGAGCGGGTTTTTGAGCGGTATGCGAGGCAAAATTTTTGCGATAAAAGCGAGCGGTATGCGGATTGTACGTTATGTGATGGCGACGGTATGCAGGGGTCCACTGTAATGCCTTCTCTAGGGTTACTTCCCTTCTCTGTCTTTTAATGCCACTAGAACCAGCTTGAGAGTCACTGGACCCCTGTCTCACAAAATAACTGTCCAGAGTGCTTTGTTTCTGGCATCTCTCTAAGATTTCCCTGAAGTGGGACAGGGTTTTGTCACTAAACATGTTGCAGATATGGCTTGTTTCAGCTTTGTCTGGGTGGTGTTTCTCTACAAAAGCTTGCACCCTGGTCCACATTACACACACCTCTTTAATCTCTGAAGAAGGCACCTCCTTCACTCCCTCTTCCTCCTCCTCTGAAGCAAGTTCCTCAGCTGCAATCTGTTCAAGTTGAAGCTCTTGCAGCTCTTCAGTGGTAAGCTCTTCCCTGTGGTCCTCCACCAACTCTTCCACATCCTCACCACTCACCTCCAACCCCAGGGACTTCCCCAAAGACACAATAGAGTCCACAGGGTCGGCAGGGTCAGGGTCACGGTGTCTCACACCCTTCAAAATCCCTCTCTTGGACACAATCTGGCCACAGCTTTCTCCAAGCAGACTTCAAAGTCCTGGAAGTCACTCCCTCCCAAGCCTTACCTATAAGGCTTATGCAATGGAGGATAGTGAAGTGATTCCTCCAGAACTCTCTTAGGGTCAACCGAGTGTTCGAGGTCACTTCAAAGCACTTTTGAAACTGCTTTTGTGTAGAGTTTTTTGAAGTTAGAAATTACCTACTGGTCCATGGGCTGGAGAAGAGGAGTGGTGTTAGGAGGCAAGAACTTCACTTTTATAAAACTGAAGTCCCTAAACACTTGGTCTTCCAAGTCTGGAGGATATGCAGGAGTATTGTCCAGTAACAGGAGGCACTTGAGTGGCAATTTCTTTTCCAGGAGGTATTTTTTCACACTTGGGCCAAACACATCATTAACTCACTCTTTGAAAATTTGCCTTATGACCCATGCCTTATGATTAGCTTTCCACATCACACACAATCTATTCTTCATGACATTGTTTTTCTTAAACACTCTGGGATTTTCTGAGTGATACACAAGTAAAGGCTTCACTTTGAAATCCCCACTAGCATTACCACACAACAAAAGAGTAAGCCTGTCTTTCACAGGCTTGCGTCCTGGCAGTGCCTTTTCCTCCTGGGTAATGTAGGTCCTCTTTGACATTTTCTTCCAAAACAGGCCTGTTTCACCACAACTGAAAACTTGTTGGGGTTCAAATCCTTCAGCCTTTACATAGTCCTGGAATTCATGAACATACTGTTCAGCTGCACATTTGTCAGAACTTGCAGCCTCACCATGCCTTACAACACTGTGTATGCCACTACGCTTCTTAAATCTATCAAACCATCCTTCGCTGGCCCTAAATTCCCAAACTGCAGCACTTGTTCCAGGCATTTTCTTTGCAAGATCCTCATGTAACTGCCTTGCCTTCTCACAAATAGTAGACTCCACTACACTGTCTCCCACTAATTCTTTTTCCTTAATCCACAATAATAATAATTTTTCCATCTCTTCCATTATCGGTGTCCTTTGTTTAGGTAGAAAAGCTACTCCTTTTGCAACATTAGCATCTCTGATTTGTTCTTTCTTTGCCAGGATGGATGTAATTGTTGATTTATTCTTGCTGTACATCCTGGCAAGTTCCATCACCTTCATACCACTCTCAAACTTTTCAATCACTTCACACTTAAATTCCATGGTGTTTCTCACTTTCTTTACCACAGGAACTTTACTAGGAACTTTCTTTGGAGCCATGGTTACTTATTTCACAGTTGCACTGCAAGAAAAACCACTAAAAACAATGGTAAACAAGTAAAATGTTTGGATATATGAGCAGAAGCTTCCTCAGCCACCAAGAGACAAAGCCAAACTGAAGTGCAAGCTGCCCCAGCCGGCGGATAGACGCGTCCAAAACCACCGATAACCGGGCGCTGAAAAACCCGCCAAAAACTGAGTTGGCCGATAACCAAACCTGCCGATAACCGGGGGTCCACTGTATTATCATTGTAAATTTAAATACTACAATATTAAATCTACAAAATGTTCTGCATAACATTTTTTGTCTATACTCAAGTTTTAAATGATCTGCCAAATTGCTGTGCCTACACTCAACTATGTACAGGAAGCACCAACAGCCTTTCTGACAGACATCAACATGGAGACCTCTTCTGGGACCAGGCTGCAGATATGATCCTAGAACCATCAACATGAAAAATACAGGTAAACTAAGAAAATGAAGTGTAAGGCCCACTAGGCTACTCATTTCCCAAAGACATAACAATGTATGTGAGCCATGATGTTATTGTAAGGCAGAAGGCTGCTACAGAGAAAACTCAAATTACCATAGCAGCCTTCACTGCTATTATTAATATACCGACAAGTCTTGGGAACCAGCAGAACTGAACATGTTTGTGCAAGGCATGTATATGGACTAACCACTCCAGGTTCATTTGCACCATAGAGTGGACATAAGTATATTGGGCCAGGGCCAACAGAGCACACCCAGAGTCTGAGTAGACAAGTGAACCTAGGTCCACTTTGGCTGGCTCTCAGGACAAGAGCAGCAAGGCACAGGGGAGATCTATGAATAATTAACAAAAAAGATTTTCACATCACACAAATGCAATTTTGAGAAACATGCTAAACTGACAAACTTCAAATAGCCTTCAGATATATGTATGAATAGCAAAATGCTTAAAAAAAAATTTAAAAAAAAATGCTGAAAATGTTTTTCAAACAAATGTTAGACAGCTAGACCAAATAAATCACATGTTTATGTGACAACAGAATGTTTCAAACACCAGCCAGAAATGTGTATTTGTGGCAAAAGCTTTTCAGAGCTCTAGAAGACCTTTCACCAGTACAGGCTGGCCATCACTAACCTGGCATCATTGGGACCTGTAGTGTGCCGGATTAGAGAGTTTGCCAGATTACAGAGTGGTTAGGTTAGAATACACTTAATTAACCCATCAATAGAGACTCTTTCTGCTCTATCTTCCTCATTTTCATCACTGCTTTCTCCTCTACTGGCTTGCTGCTGTGGATTTACAGCCATCTGCACAATTTCTCAGTCAGTATAACGATGAAATTTGAGTCAGTATAATGATGAGTCAGTATTATGATAAAACTTGAAATTATGCTAGCCGAAATTAGTGCCGGATTACTTATGGAACTGGATAACTGATTGTCGGATTAGTGATGGCCGACCTGTTCCAGATCAAAATGATGCAAAGTTATGAAGTTTGCTATATAAATGAGAGCCACAGAGAGAATGGAAGGGAACCGTGTTGCACCAATACCTAGCAAATAGGTACTCAGCCATGGAAATGGACCAACAAATTAACGTAGGAGCACTGTATATCAGTCTTGTAATCACATGCCTAAACATGATACTCTCATTGTAATGTTCACCTTACTGGCAAAGAACTTCTGCAGGATATTTCAAATATAAAATACAAATGTTTTTCAACTGAATTTATCACTACTGTACATGGCAACCCTACAAGCATTGCTCAACCCTATTTTAACCCTTTCAGGGTCGACAGGCCCTCTCAGAGACTTGTTCTCAGGGTCGCCCAAATTTCAAAAAAAAAAAATTTTTCTTATTAAAAGATAGAGAATCTTTTCCCGATCATAATGACACCAAAAGTATGAAATTTGATGGAAAACTTATGGAATTATGCTCTCGCAAAGTTAGCGGTCTCGACAATGTTTACACATTAGCGATATTGCCCACTTTGAGCCCTATTTTTGGCCAATTCCACTGTACTCGTCGACAAAAATCATGAATATTTCGCTAGAACTCCATTTTTTCTATCAAATGAGTGCAAGAAACTACCCATTTACCGATTTCAACTATCCAATACAGTGGTCAGAATTTAGCAATTTTGCCAATTTCACACAAATTTCAAAAGATGCCAATTTCCAAATAGGGTCCAGAATAAACAAGAAAGACATTCGTGGCACTAAAATGACATTTCCTCTGTTCATTAGTCATGTCCCAACTCCCCTCTTACATTCTTTTGCTTTCCACTTTGAATTCTTATTCTCACAAAAAATAGAAGATTTACTGCTATGCAGAGACGCTTAGCATGATCTGTTTACTTTTGAACTTTGGTAAAAGTCGAACATTTCTGCTACTTTGAGCTCAATTTCAAGGTACTTTTCATTGTAAAATCAGTCAAAATCATCTCAATTTCTGTAATATGTCTTCCATTCTATAGAATGAGACCAGGAAAACTAGAATACAACAATAAATATCATACGAAAATACAGTGCAAAGTCGCTGTTTTAATCCAAAAACACAAAGTTTTTTTTTTCTCATTACGCACTGTGTGCTGCAGGATTTTTTTTATACTGTGCACACTGACCACAGACAGATTCTTTCATATGTAGGCCTACCAGCTTTCTCTCACTAGATTTGAGGGTGCTAGAATTTAGGCGTACTAGTACAGTGGACCCCCGCATAACGATCACCTCCGAATGCGACCAATTATGTAAGTGTATTTATGTAAGTGCGTTTGTACGTGTATGTTTGGGGGTCTGAAATGGACTAATCTACTTCACAATATTCCTTATGGGAACAAATTCGGTCAGTACTGGCACCTGAACATACTTCTGGAGTGAAAAAATATCGTTAACCGGGGGTCCACTGTACTTCAAAAACCCTGGTGCGTAACCCTGAAAGGGTTAAGCATATCAAAAAGGCATATCACCAACCACACAATTAGATAAACAAAGTAGTATGCTTGATATAATAAAGCAATAGAATATCCCACAACTGTTAAGGTGCTGCAAACAAAGATAAGCAATTAAGAAAAGGTTAAAGCAGTATCAAATATCCCTACTCCTCCTAGTATTAACATTCTATATGATAGTACATAATTATGTTGCATGGAAGTACACTCTCACTACCTGTTCAATACTGCCTAGTGTATTCTTTTAATATATAGTAGTCCAATACCTCATACTTCAAGTCAACAACTGAGACAGACAAAAAACAGCCAAAAAAATTGTTGTATTATGACTGCATCAATATTACTTTCATGGCTTATTACCCAGTTAGTGAACAACTTGTGCAGATAATATCCAAACTGGATCTTATCTGCAGTACAGTACTATGCACATTTGAAGATGTCACAATTCAGCTAATTTGAAATTAAAATAAATACAAAAGTGAAATTTACTCAGTCTCTTAACACAAGTAAGGTTTACTATTTTTTTATTAATTTACATTCCAACATAACATTTAGCTAAACTACAAATAATGTAATGCAGACATTATACCAACAGATGTATAGTATATATACGTAAATTTTGCCTTAGCATTACAGTGGACCCTCTCCTAATGAACGCATCGCATAACGTTAAATCCGCCTAGCGATACATTTTAACGCAAAAAATTTGCCTCGGCTAGTGCTAAAAAACTCGCTCAGCGCAATTCGTTCGAGACGCGTCCACATGCGGCCTGAGCCCGCCTCACTTGTTCTGTGGGTGCCGGTGTTTACAAGCAAGCCACCGCGGTCGCTTCCAAGCATACAATCGGAACATTTCATATTATCACAGCCTTTTTAGTGATTGCACCTGCAAAATAAGTCACCATGGGCCCCAAGAAAGCTTCTAGTGCCAACCCTACAGCAAAAAGAGTGAGAATTACTATGGATATGAAGAAAGAGATCATTGCTAAGTATGAAAGTGGAGTGCGTGTCTCCGAGCTGGCCAGGTTGTACACAAAACCCCAATCAACCATCGCTACTATTGTGGCAAAGAAAACGGCGATCAAGGAAGCTGTTCTTGCCAAAGGTGCAACTTTGTTTTCGAAACAGAGATCGCAAGTGATAGAAGATGTTGAGAGACTGTTATTGGTGTGGATAAAAGAAAAACATATAGCAGGAGATAGCATCTCTCGAGCGATTATATGTGAAAAGGCTAGGAAGTTGCATGACGATTTAATTAGAAAAATGTCTGCAACTAGTGATGATGTGAGTGAATTTAAGGCCAGCAAAGGTTGGTTTGAGAGATTTAAGAATCGTAGTGGCATACATAGTGTGATAAGGCATGGTGAGGCTGCCAGTTCGGACCACAGAGCAGCTGAAAAATATGTGCAGGAATTCAAGGAGTACACAGACAGTGAAGGACTGAAACCTGAACAAGTGTTTAATTGTGATGAAACAGGCCTATTTTGGAAGAAAATGCTAAGCAGGACCTACATTACTCAGGAGGAAAAGGCACTCCCAGGACATAAGCCTATGAAAGACAGGCTTACTCTGTTGATGTGTGCCAATGCTAGTGGTGATTGCAAAGTGAAGCCTTTATTGGTGTATCACTCTGAAACTCCCAGTGTGCTCAGGAAAAACAATGTCCTCAAGGCTAATTTGTGTGTGCTGTGGAGGGCAAACAGTAAGGCATGGGTCACTAGGGACTTTTTCTATGACTGGTTACACCATGCATTTGCCCCCACTGTGAAAAATTACCTAATTGAAAAGAAATTAGACCTTAAGTGCCTCCTGGTATTAGACAATGCTCCTGGTCATCCTTCAGACGTGGCAGAGCGACTTTCTGCAGAAATGAGCTTCATTAAGGTCAAGTTTTTGCCTCCTAATACCACTCCTCTCCTGCAGCCCATGGACCAGCAGGTCATTTCCAACTTCAAGAAACTGTACACAAAAGCTATGTTTGAAAGGTGCTTTGTAGTGACCCCTGAAACTCAACTGACTCTTAAGAGAGTTTTGGAGAGATCACTTTAGCATCCTCAATTGTGTAAACATTATAGGTAAGGCTTGGGAGGAAGTGACTAAGAGGACCTTGAACTCTGCTTGGAAGAAACTGTGGCCAGAATGTGTAGACAAAAGGGATTTTGAAGGGTTTGAGGCTAACCCTGGGAATCCTATGCCAGTTCAGGAATCCATTGTGGCATTGGGGAAGTCCTTGGGGTTGGAGGTTAGTGGGGAGGATGTGGAAGAGTTGGTGGAGGAGGACAATGAAGAACTAACCACTGATGAGCTGCTAGATCATCTTCAACAGCAAGAGGCCACACCTGAGGGAACTGCTTCGGAGGAGGGGAGAGAGAAATTGAAGAAGTTGCCTACTTCAAAGATTAAGGAAATGTGTGCAATGTGGCTTAAAGTGCAAACCTTTTTTAATGAAAATCACCCTCACACAGCTATTGCAAGCCATGCTGGTGACTATTACACTGAAAATGTTGTGAAACACTTTAGGAATGTCATAAAGGAATGGGAGGTACAGGCCTCTATGGGCAGATATGTTGTGCGACAGAGGTCCAGTGACTCTCAAGCTAGTCCTAGTGGCATTAAAAGAAGGGAAGTAACACCGGAAAAGGACTTGCCACCTCAAGTCCTAATGGAAGGGGATTCCCCTTCTAAACACTAACACCATCAACACTCTCCCCTCCTCCCATCCCATCAATCATCACCAGATCTTCAATAAAGGTAAGTGTCATGTAACTGTGCATGTCTTCTTCAGTTTGTGTGTATTAAAATTAATATTTCATGTGGAAAAAATTTTTTTTGTTCATACTTTGGGGTGTCAGGAATGGATTAATTTGATTTCCATTATTTCTTATGGGGAAAATTAATTCGCCTAACGATAATTTCGCCTAACATCGAGTTCTCAGAAACGGATTAATAGCGTTAGGCGAGGGTCCACTGTATTTGATCATGTTATGCTAAATTTCTGAACTTCTGAATATAAATGTTATTTAACCCTTTCAATTGCTGCCATATAGAACTACACTGAGGCTGGGGTCCCTCGCGTAGGTCAAGGTCATGAGCTCAGCTCACTCAGAAAAGCTGCGAGAGGTAAATTTTGGCCTATGAAAGAATGGGTCTTTGCGTAAGTGTGTAGTATAAAAAAAAATCACCACTTGGTACAAGATGGGAAAAGCAAAACTCTGACCATATGTTTTGTTTAAAATAGCGACTTTGAGGCGTTTTCTAGGATGGTTTTTACAGTTTCATTGGCTCTTTCTTGGTAACATTTAACAGAATGGAAGACACTACTGAAATATAGATAATTCTGGTTGGTTTCAGGACCAGAAGTAGCTTGAAATTGGGTTCAAAGTAGTGGAAAAGATTTTTGCTGATTTTCCTGAGGAGTGTACCTGGAGAGAGTTCCGGGGATCAACGCCCCCGCGGCGCGGTCTGTGACCAGGTCTCATGGTGGCTCAGGGCCTGATCAACCAGGAAGTTATTGCTGGCTGCACGTAATCCAACGTACAAACCACAACCCGGCTGGTCAGGGATGGGTAAGGCCCCCCCCCCTACACCACTTGATCTGTTTTATGGGCTTTTAATAAGTCTAACTCAATTGCTGGGTTGCCATAAATTATGAACAATCATTCCTTGTTAAATAATTCAGTATCTGGGAAATAGAGAATCTTCTACTTTTGTAATTAAGAATTCATATTGGAACGCAAGTGTAATATAATAGGCCTGGGTACATGATTAAGGCACAGAGGAAATGTTATTTTAGTGCCAGGAATGTCTACATTTGTTTATTTCATACTCTGGGTGTCATTACCTTCGGAAAAAGATTCTCTACCATTTCAAAAGAAAATATTATTTATTTTTTAAAAGTGGACACTGGGAGCAATATTAATTACTGAAGGGGTTAAGGACACACCCATACTGTAGATGTTCACTGGAGACAAGCTTCGAGTCAAATGGAAGAAACAGCAAAATAGCTTTTATATCCTGTCACAGTGGAAGAATGCAAAGGAGAAAGGAGGAGGAGAATCAGGTGAGTAAGGTTAAGTAGGTAAGATACAGCATTAATTTATCCATGCTGCATCACACTCACTAGTTTGACTTGACTCCACTTAGCAACAATCTTAGTAGAAGCAGAACGACTTTAAAATATCACTTGGTTCTGTTCTATGGAACCGAAAGTTGATTATCATGCGGGCATGCTTGTCGCAGTAATTTAACACTATTTTAAGTGATGTACAAGTACATACTCTAAACATATCCATACAGCATTTGTGAATCCTTGTTTTAATGTCTCATGAAATTTCATATACAGTACATAAAGCTTGTTGCAACCCTCACTAGGAATGTTGCAGACATTCAGTGACATCCTCATCATTGTGGGTGGTTGCCCTGGTGGTTTGCAATGTTTTAGTTATTTGGCAAGCAATAGCAATGCTGCATCACTTGTGCATGAAGGTGATGGCAGCTGTGTTGCTGCTTAGAAAAGTGATCCATGTAGAAGAATCTATCTATTCCATGGTAAAAATTTGTCAACATTTCTCTGTATCCTTTGGCAAAATCATGTGGAAAGGACTTTCATAAATGTGTCTGATAAATACAGTAAGTGCATATGACATTATTCAAGGTGCTCCTTGAATTTTGCAGCCAAGAGTTCCTTGGGAGAGATCAACACAGTACATACCACAAACAATTACAAAATTAGTCACCCAATATTCCATAAAATGCAAAGAAAGGAAGACACACATCATTAACACCTCCAGGAAACTGTAAAATTCAAAGGCACATATCTCCCAATTCTAAATCTCTCAAACACTCACACAGAGTCATTTACCAGATAACAAAAACAAAAAAACACTCCCCACCTGTCGCTGCAACAGACAAAATCATATTTTGATGTTCCTTCCAACATAATCTTCCTTCAATAGACTATAATATGACCAAGTCCAACATTTCAAAACAAATGAATCAAATCTAGCCCAATAGAAATAAAACCAAGATCTTTGTTCTTAATGTTGGAGGGCTAAAACAGTATAAAAATTTTAAATACAGTAGACCGTCGTTTAACACGGTAGTTACGTTCCTGAAAACGCAGTGTTAGACATAACCGTATTAGACAAACTGAAGAACTTATGGGAAAAATAGGGTTACGTTCCTGGGAGCCCCCAAAAAGCCAAACAACTTTTTTTTAGACCTCCAGAGAGAGATAAGATAAGATTTTGTTCGTATTTTTAACCCCGGAGGGTTAGCCACCCAGGATAACCCAAGAAAGTCAGTGCGTCATCGAGGACTAACTTATTTCCATTGGGGTTCTTAATCTTGTCCCCCAGGATGCGACCCACACCAGTCGACTAACACCCAGGTACCTATTTGCTGCTAGGTGAACAGGACAACAGGTGTAAGGAAACGTGTCGAAATGTTTCCACCCGCCGGGAATCGAACCCGGGTCCTGTGTGTGTGAAGCGGGAGCTTTAGCCACCAGGCCACCGGAGCTGTCAAAAATAAAAGGAATGTGTAATTTTAGTTCATTGTCATAATGTATTATGTGTTTTTTTACTGCTTAAGACTACAAATGCAACAGAAATAATAGTATTTCTTTCCTTAAATTGTGGGTGCTGGCGTTTGTCACCAATTGTGAAAAAGTGAAAAAGTCTAAGTCACTCCGTAAGTCAGTCAAGTCATTCACCAAGTCAATCAAGTCATTCAGCAAGTCAGTCAAGTCATTCAGCAAGTCAGTCAAGTCATTTAGCAAGTCAGTCAAGTCATTCAGCAAGTCAGTCAAGTCATTCAGCAAGTCAGTCAAGTCATTCAGCAAGTCAGTCAAGTCAGTAAGTCAGTCAAGTCAGTAAGTCAAGTCAGTCAGCCATCACACAAACTCATATTTACCTCATTCTTTTTGTGTACAAAATGACGCTTCATTCTGGCTACAGGCTATCTCTTGCCTAATATCTTTATTTTCTTCATTAATTCTAAGACTTAAATGCTTAAGCCTTTTCTTGCAACTTTCAGCAACACTTGTATGCCTACTGGGTGCACCGATTGCTTGGCAGATTTAAATATGGCAATTAATACGTATCTAAACAAACACAGCGAGCTACTGGCACAGGTTCGTCCAACACACGTATGAACCAAGCTGAAAGCTGGGAGGGTGGTGGGGGATGGCAGTAGTCCATCCTGCCCCACGGGCGACCGCGGGCGACCGCGTGCTCAAAATGTTTTCCCTCCAGCAACCATGTTAAATTAATTTTACGTGTTAAACAAAAATCTGCCGCAATTCTTCAGTTGTACTATAACCAAAACATGCAAGACAATACCGTGTTAAACGAGGGTCTACTGTATACGAATATAAGTATGCCTGGTTTACAATAAAGCAGTACCTTAGAAGATTTATTTTTCCAGATACCAAGGTAAGATGTATTTAGTCTAGATGCTCACTTTTTTAACACATCAGTCATTTCCCACAAGGGTTAGGGTGTTCCGTCACTCAATCGCTAGCGCACTCAGCTCACACACTGAGGTCCGGAGTTTGAATCTCCAGTACAGCTGGATAATATTAGGACGTGTTTCCCTAAGACACCTGCTGCCCATGTTCACCCATCGGTACAAAATGGGTACCAGGGTGTTAGTTGACTGGTGTGGATCGCATCCTGGAACAAAACTGACCTAATTTGCCCAAAATGCTCTGCATAACAAGCGGCTTTTATAGTATTATGTCACTGATGTTGGCTAGGCCTGTATACCTTGTACATGTACTTGCAGAAATATTTATTTATAATAATACAGTATTATATAATAATATCTATTTCTACATGTACAAGGTATACAGGCCTAGTTGACATCAATGACATACTACAGGTTGGCCATCACTAATCCAGTATCATTGGGACCTGTAGTGTATCGGATTAGTGAGTATGCTGGATTACAGACTGGTTAGGTTAGAATACACTTAATAAAGCTAACCAAGCTGAGCTATTTCATATATTTTGGCCTTTCTTTGATTAGTTTATCCTACAGCATATAAACTTTCATTACTTCTTGTTCACTTATACAACTGCACTGCTCTAGACCTTTTAGCAGTTCACCTGTCAACTGAATTAACCTATCAGTAGAGACTTTCTGTTACATCCTCATTTTCATCACTGCTTTCTCCTCCACTGGCTTGCTGCTGTGAATTTACAACCATCTGCACAATTTCTGAATCAGTATAATGACGAAATTTGAGTCAGTATAATGATCTGAGTCAGTATAATGATGAAATTTGAAATTATGTTAGCAGAAATTAGTGCCAGATCATTGATGGAACCGGATAACTGATTGCCGGATTTGTGATGGCCGACCTGTGCTATATAAAAAGCCACTTGTTATGCAGAGCATTTTGGGCAAATTATGTCAGTTTTGTCCCAGTATGCAACCCACACCAGTCAACTAACACCCAGGTACCCATTTTACTGATGGGTGAACATAGACAACCGGTGTTAAGAAACACGTCCAATGTTTCTACCCTAAAGCGAGAGCTTTAGCCACCAGGCCACGGGGCACTTTCACTTTATTTTTAAGAGCAGTATAACTCCCCCCCCAAAAAAAAATCCATTCACCATAACTCATTACCTAGCTGTCTTTCCAGATATGCAGGGATACCATCATCTAATGATGTCCCAACAAATGTTCTCTTAACTTGCAAATTACAGATTCTTCAGTTCACAAGTGAAAGGTCTGGGAGCAATCCTGAAAGGATTGAAAAAGCTGAGCATGTTTCCTTACAACTGTTGCCCCTGTTCACTTAATAGCACAGCGGTGGCCAAGTTACAGCTGTACTGAAAAGTTTGCCCACCCCTGAGTTAATAGGCACCTGAGTGTTAGCAGAATGTTGTGGACTGCATCCTGGGGAAGAAGATAAAAGGACCCCAAAGAAAATTAGCCATAATGCTGGCTTTCTCGAGTTATCCTGAGTTACTAACCCTCCAGGTTAAGACCCCCAGAGGTCATTTACACTGATCTAACATGCTCACACATGTCTACTCCATGTTCAACCCCGCTATCAGCATCACACCTTCCACAAGAAAATTCATTACTTGTAGTTGACTTCCTGAATAAACTTATCTCATGACATTTCTACTGCCTCCTACTGCTTCCTTCCTACAACACTCTTAAGACAATGCTTCAGTCACAGAAATGCATTGGTATAACTGTAAAAAACTTCTTATGGTATGAAAATAATATAAATGTATGATATATTTTACATTGATACAGTACATACATGCCAAAACAATATAAGATTTTGGGCTCTGTTATGACAGGACCTAAGTATTATGATTTACCTTATAAAATCATATACAGCATGTATTATACTACAGTACTGTACCACTACTACTATTTGACCTTGGAATAAATACAGAATACACAATGAAAAAGATACAATACATTACTTACCATGCATGACATGTTATGGGCCATATTATACACTCCGGTTATGTGGAGCACAATGTTTGCTAATCGACAATTATATGCCAACATTTAAGCCTACCTTACTCTATGCTGCCAGCTAACACACAGTAGGCTATAAAAATGAAGTACTGTTCTAACACAGATTATGTACTGTGGTATATACATGCACTTAACTGTATACTGTCTTCAGCACTTCACATCAGTTCCCAAATGACAATGAATGAATTATTTTCATTTTCATCAAACACTTCTCATAACTGTATTTGCCACTAATAGCCTTGCATAAAATGCTACTTGTTTCATTTGGAGCACAAAACCACATAAATGTTATAGTGATTTTATAATATAAGAGAACTGCCACAATTCTGCATTATATTTCATAACCAATACAAAGATAGAGCAGGCAGACACTAGTCCACTAATAAAAATCACCAAATTGGTGCAAGTGCTCCATGTGGCCGGCTGGTGGTTTAGCCAGACTGGTGGTGGTGGGCAGGACGCCAAGAGTTCGAGTGCCTGACACGTCACACACCAAACCTTCCAAGGTGCCAATGACACCCCCTACTACACCCACTATGCTAACTGAATACTATGCCAACATCATGAATTAAATTATATTATACTGACACTGTAAATTTGGTTTCTATTATGAAATTCATTTTTACAAGATAATAAACTGTTGAACCTTATTTAAAGTTCTTGACAAAACAAACAAGGATAGAATTACCATGGCCAGTTGTAAGTCACATTTTGTAAACAAGCGACTGTACTTCTCACTCACATGCTTCCTTGTGACATGCTTTGTGTACAACATAGGAGATATAACGTTTCACCGAGAAGTCTAGTGGGTAAATCAGCATTTAATACTTATTATTAGTCAATGTGTCACACAAATAAGACACCTACAGTGACAGTACTGTTCTATTAATAGATCTAAGTTCCTACAACTAAAACTAATTTCCTTATTAGTAACCATAGGATTGAATTAACTGAATACAAAATCAATAAATACTGTACAGTAAAGTATATATTACTCTTAAATGGTGCAATCTAGATGTTAACATAAAATGTATATTATTACATTATTGTACTGTATTCACTTCATTACCCAGATAAAGGAACTCTAGAATTACAAAGTGTATTTCACTAGACAGCAACCTTGCAGATATCCAGCAACAAGTACTGCATTGATCTAACAACAAATACTGCATCCACTCTAACAAGTACTGCATGCAGTCTAGCACCAAGTACTGCATGCAGTCTAGCAACAAGTATTGCATGCAGTCTAGCACCAAGTACTGCATGCAGTCTAGCACCAAGTACTGCATGCAGTCTAGCACCAAGTACTGCATGCAGTCTAGCACCAAGTACTGCATGCAGTCTAGCAACATGCCCTGCATGTGATCTAGCAACAAGTACTGCATGTGATCTAGTAACAAGTACTACATGGTAGCTAACAATTTCAAGTGAACAACTTGATAAAAGGTTTTAGCAGCATCACAAAGTAATGTATCCACCAACACAATGGCCAGTGAGGTGTAATATTTAAATCTTTCTTGGCATTAACACTGCAGAGGACGGCAGAAAAGCTCTCCTTAAATTTGCTCCTTTTTTTTGAAGAACACTGCATGCAGTGTTCTTCTTCACTGGTGATTAAGTACATACAAGAAACCCAAGAAACAAAAGTCAAATAACCCTTCTGTTGACAGAAGTGCATCATTCCACACAAGCTTTTGGTGGAAGAAATAAACACTTGTGCAACATTTGGGTATCTTTATTATAGAACCATTTCACAGCCACTGGCTTCCTCAGTCCCATACAGAAAAGAATGGTGGAAGATAGGGAGTTTGAGGTAATCAGTCCTTTTGCCCAAAGTCTGTGTTCAGTTCATCACTCTTGATAACTAGCTTTTGGTATTCCATACAAAATGTAAAAATCATCAGAGTAACTATTCAAGAATAACTCTTCATAAGTGGCCATTTCAATTACATTTCGCAGTCACTCATCCTGGCACCCACAGGACAGCACCACCCCCACCTGACACCACCAGCTACCTGACAGCACCAACTACCTGACAGTGCAGCACCATCCCCTGCCCACCACCTGACAACACCTACCTAACAGCATCACCCCCACCTGACAACACCACCTACATGACAGCACCAACCCCCACCTGACAACACCTACCTGACAGAACCACCCCCCCACCTGACACCACCAGCTACCTGACAGTGCAGCACCATCCCCCACCTGACAGCACCAACTACCTGACAGCGCAGCACCATCCCCCACCCACCACCTGACAACACCTACCTAACAGCATCACCCCCACCTGACAACACCACCTACATGACAGCACCAACCCCTACCTGACAACACCTACCTGATGTAACTCCAGGTAAACAGCACCACCCCCCACCTGACACCACCACCTACATGACAGCACCACCCCCCACCTGAAAACATCCCTGCCCACCCAATAGCATCAGTCCCACCACCTACCTGACAGCACTACTAACCTGATAGTACCACCACCCAGCTGACAGCACCCCCACCCACCTGACAGCACTACTACTCACCTGATAGCACCACCACCCACCTGACAGCACTACTACTCACCTGACAGCACCACCACCCACCTGACAGCACTACTACTCACCTGATAACACCATCACCCACCTGACGGCCCCACCACCCACCTGACAGCTCCATCACCCACCTGACAGCACTACAACCCACCTGACAGCACCACGACCCACCTGACAGCACTACTACTCACCTGATAACACCATCACCCACCTGACGGCCCCACCACCCACCTGACAGCTCCATCACCCACCTGACAGCACTACTACTCACCTGATAGCACCACCCACCTGACTGCCCCACCACCCACCTGACAGCACCACCACCCACCTGACAGCACCACCACCCACCTGACAGCACTACTACTCACCTGATAGCACCACCACCCACCTGACAGCACTACTACTCACCTGATAACACCATCACCTACCTGACGGCCCCACCACCCACCTGACAGCTCCATCACCCACCTGACAGCACTACTACTCACCTGATAGCACCACCACCCACCTGACTGCCCCACCACCCACCTGACAGCACCACCACCCACCTGACAGCACTACTACTCACCTGATAGCACCACCACCCACCTGACAGCACTACTACTCACCTGACAGCACCACAACCCACCTGACAGCACTACTACTCACCTGACAGCACTACAACCCACCTGACAGCACCACAACCCACCTGACAGCACCACCACCCACCTGACAGCACCACCACCCACCTGACAGCACTACTACTCACCTGACAGCACTACAACCCACCTGACAGCACTACTACTCACCTGACAGCACCACAACCCACCTGACAGCACCACAACCCACCTGACAGCACTACTCACCTGAAAACCCCCCACCACCCACCTGACACCACCACCACCACTCACCTGACACCACCACTCACCTGACAACACCACCACCCATCTGACAACACCACCACCCACCTAACACCACCACCACCCACCTAACACCACCACCACCCACCTAACACCACCACCACCCACCTGACAACACCACCATCCACATAACACCACCCACCTGACACCACCACCTTCCACCTGACAACACCACCATCCACATAACACCACCCACCTGACACCACCACCTTCCACTTGACACCACCACCTTCCACCTGACAACACCACCACCCACCTGACACCACCACCTTCCACTTGACACCACCACCTTCCACCTGACAACACCACCACCCACCTGACACCACCACCTTCCACTTGACACCACCACCTTCCACCTGACACCACCACCTTCCACCTGACAACACCACCACCCACCTGACAACACCACCTTCCACCTGACACCACCACCACCCACCTGACACCACCACCTCCCACCTGACAACACCACCACCCACCTGACACCACCACCTCCCACCTGACAACACCACCACCCACCTGACAACACCACCTCCCACCTGACAACACCACCATCCACCTAACACCACCCACCTGACAACACTACCAACAAAACATCACTGACAACATTACACAAGGTTCCGCCTAAGGATGTCTGCGCTTGTCCCAGACTGACCTACATACATTATAGGCCTCTTCCGCCCCGTAACACCACGTGCCCACTGCCAGATATACCTTGCAACTCTAAATAATATACCAGCGTGTCGATAGAGGCGTGGAGGCCCTCGTGGCACTCACAGCATAGAGGTGCCAAGCCCAAGAAGGCACAATGTCAGCCAAGGAATGCGTAGCAAGCGGTACCCTCACACTTATGCCCATTTCTCTCGATTTTTATGGTTTAATTTGCCCCTAACTCATTACTAGAGCGAACATGAGGACTTCATGGACTAGTATGACCAGTAACGGTCATAAACGATGTTCAAAAAAGCGTAAACAGTGGAAAATTAAAGGGAATACCGTACCAGCGACAGATCGGAGAAAATTCCAAATATGGTGCGATCACGAGAATTATTATCCTACTCATTATATATTTTATAAGAACACTGCTTTTGTTTTTCATTAAGATTTACCTTTGTAAAATAAAATACAGTCATTATCGTAACTAAATGTTATATTTCAAAGTTGTATAAAATAATGTTGTTGTTACACAATCGCAATCCCGGGGTCTTTAATTTTAAATGTTCGTTAGTAAGTTTTTAATTAGGCTTTATCTACATAATATACAAAAAAAATATGTTTCTTAGGGCATCTAAATGTTATGGGCACATAATAAATGTAGTATGCTAATTTAATATAGAATATTGTAATACAGTCAAACAACGGGAATTATTACCACCTGACTGACTTTTTTTTTTTTTTTTATTCGCCGGTATTCTCCTGACTGAGTATTTCCACAAGTTTACGTATATACTTTTTTTTATCGTGAAATTAAAAATAACACTAAGAGATTATTTTAACATAAATTCAAATATCATACATTTTATTGCATTTTTTATTTTTTTTTAAGAAATTCTCCTAATACTCATTTTTTTTTTATTATTCGCAAATAATAATAAATAAATAAACAAGTCAGATTTTGATGTTTGTGATGTTTTAGTGACTAGAAAATTATGGAAAATCTGTTAATTGATTACTGATGCAATACTGAAGGATGGCAGGGTGACCAGCTCTTCATCCCAGGAAGTGGAGCTTCCCCTCTACCTCACTTATAACAACAATAAGTCACTTTGACTTTATTATTGTGTTATTCCAGGTAATTTATACAAAGTATAATAATTATACTCATGTATACCTGTTACTTTGCAACATGACACCCAAGACACTTCCTCTGAACGTATTTGCTTGACATAACTCCTTTTCCTGCAACATTGCAAGCTCCTGATGATGTGTTCATTGCAACACGAAAGGCCTAGAGCTATGAATCAACTCCCCCCGTGGTAGTTTTACATAGTAACATACGTAAATTACCCAAATAAGTCAGTTGAACTGCCTTGTTTGGGTCATCATTGTTAAACTGAAGATTATCTTGATATAACTTATAATAGCTGGTTCTTAGGTGTTTACTGGGTAAGATATAATGTAGCGGGAATTATTATACTTGTTGAATAATGTAGGAAGTAGACAGTAGGAAGATGAAGTGGATGTAATGGTGAGTGTGCAAGACTGCCAGCACTGACAACACTTGGTGCACAAGTTTTAATAGTGAGTGTGCAAGACTGCCAGCACTGACAACACTTGGTGCACAAGTTTTAATGGTGAGTGTGCAAGACTGCCAGCACTGACAACACTTGGTGCACAAGTTTTAATAGTGAGTGTGCAAGACTGCCAGCACTGACAACACTTGGTGCACAAGTTTTAATGGTGAGTGGACAAGGCTGCCAGCACTGACAACACTTGGTGCACAAGTTTTAATGGTGAGTGGACAAGGCTGCCAGCACTGACAACACTTGGTGCACAAGTTTTAATGGTGAGTGGACAAGGCTGCCAGCACTGACAACACTTGGTGCACAAGTTTTAACTAGTGTTGTCTTATTCCAGTCATCTGTATTTCCTAAACCTCAACATTGTTTACTCCTTAAAACAAGATGTTAACATTAAACTAAATAGCAAACGTACCAGAGTGAAAGAAAACGCACATTGTGACCTTGACGGGAAGGAGGGAGGTAGTGATGGAGTGAGGGAGGGAAGGAGTGAAGGAGTGAGGGAGGTAGTGAGGGAGGGAGGGTCTTCACTCGGATTATTATTATTATAATCAAGGGGGAAGCGCTAAACCCGGAGGATTATACAGCGCCTGGGGGGGGGATGTGGAAGGCATTCAGGCTTAATTCGGGGAACTGGAGCACAGATCCAATTCCCTAAATCAAGAGCCCCTCACCAACATCAAGGAACCTTCCTTGAGGGGTCTTCACTCGGAGACTATCTTCAGTAAGTGTATTTAGATACAGGTACACACAAATACAATTATCATAGTGTAAATTACCTGTGATAACCCAAAAAAAGTCATGTCCGCTAGAAACTTTTATTCTAAGGAAGCGGACCTCCTCTCCCCTTCCTTAGATCAAACCTGATTATCTCTCATTTTTCCAGGCATGGCCTCTGCTGGTTTAGCGCTTCCCCATCAATATAGCAATCAACGGCAGGATAAGAGAGATGGATATTTAGTAAGGTGAGTACAGGCGTAGCTCCACCCTGAGACAGTGTCATATACCAGTACATAACATGTAACAATCAGCAACACAGAATGCAAAACAACCACAGAGGGAGTTCAATAATAGCTCTAGGCGTTTCGTGTTGCAATCAACACATCATCAGGAACTTGCAAAGTTGCAGAAATGAATAAGAAAATCTTAGCAGCTTCGTTCTGAGGGACGCTTTGCTCAATTCTTCTCAGTACTTTATATGTCGATATCATGTCCCCCCTGACCTTCCTGTCCTCCAGTGTAGTCTGATTTCTCTTAACCTTTCCTTGTAGGGCATGCCTCTTAGCTCCGGGACTAGTCTTGTCGCAAACCTTTGCACTTTCTTTAATTTCTTGATGTGTGTGTACTCACCTAGTTGTACTCACCTAGTTGAGGTTGCAGGGGTCGAGTCCAAGCTCCTGGCCCCGCTTCTTCACTGGTCGCTACTAGGTCACTCTCCCTGAACCATGAGCTTTATCGTACCTCTGCTTAAAGCTATGTATGGATCCTGCCTCCACTACATCGCTTCCCAAACTATTCCACTTACTGACTACTCTGTGGCTGAAGAAATACTTCCTAACATCCCTGTAATTCATCTATGTCTTCAACTTCCAACTGTGCCCCCTTGTTGCTGTGTCCCATCTCTGGAGCATCCTGTCTTTGTCCACCTTGTCAATTCCTCTCAGTATTTTGTATGTCAATATCATTTCCCCCCTATCCCTCCTGTCCTCCATTGTCGTCAGGTTGATTTCCCTTAACCTCTCCTCGTAGGACATACCCCTTAGCTCTGGGACTAGTCTTGTTGCAAACCTTTGCACTTTCTCTAGTTACTTTACGTGCTTGGCTAGGTGTGGGTTCCAAACTGGTGCTGCATACTCCAATATGGGCCTAACGTACACGGTGTACAGGGTCCTGAACGATTCCTTATTAAGATGTCGGAATGCTGTTCTGAGGTTTGCTAGGCGCCCATATGCTGCAACAGTTATTTGGTTGATGTGTGCCTCGGGAGATGTGCCTGGTGTTATACTCACCCCAAGATCTGTTTCCTTGAGTGAGGTTTGTAGTCTCCGGCCCCCCTAGACTGTACTCTGTCTGCGGTCTTCTTTGCCCTTCCCCAATCTTCATGACTTTGCACTTGGTGGGGTTGAACTCCAGGAGCCAATTGCTGGACCAAGTCTGCAGCCTGTCTAGATCCCTTTGTAGTTCTGCCTGGTCTTCGACCGAATGAATTCTTCTCATCAACTTCACGTCATCTGCAAACAGGGACACTTCGGAGTCTATTCCTTCCGTCATGTCGTTCACAAATACCAGAAACAGCACTGGTCCTAGGACTGACCCCTGTGGGACCCCACTGGTCACAGGCGCCCACTCTGACACCTCGTCACGTGCCATGACTCGCTACTGTCTTCCTGACAAGTATTCCCTGATCCATTGTAGTGCCTTCCCTGTTATCCCTGCCCTCTGTGTGTGTGTGTGTGTGTGTGTGTGTGTGTGTGTGTGTGTGTGTGTGTGTGTGTGTGTGTGTGTGTGTGTGTGTGTGTGTACATAATGCCCTATCATCACACAGGATGTTGCAATATCTGAGTCACAAGTAATTGTTAGGAGACCAGCTTAGAGGACACATGGTCAGCAAGCTTAGAGGACACATGGTCAGCAAGCTTAGAGGACACATGGTCAGCAAGCTTAGAGGACACATGGTCAGCAATGTTAGAAGACACATGGTCTGCAAGGTTGGAGGACAAATGGTCAGCAATCTTAGAAGACACATGGTCAGCAAGGTTAGAGGACACATGAGCAGCAATGTTAGAGGACACATGGTCTACAAGGTAAGAGGACACATGGTCAGCAATGTTAGAGGACACATGGTCTGCAAGGTTAGAGGACACATGGTCAGCAATGTTAGAGGACACATGGTCAGCAATGTTAGAGGACACATGGTCAGCAAGGTTAGAGGAAACATGGTCAACAATGTTAGAGGACACATGATCAGCATAGAAGACACATGGTCTGCAAGGTTAGAGGACACATGGTCTGCAAGGTTAGAGGACACATGGTCAGCAATGTTAGAGGACACATGGTCTGCAAGGTTAGAGGACACATGGTCAGCAATGTTAGAGGACACATGATCTGCAAGGTTAGAGGACACATGGTCAGCAATGTTAGAGGACACATGGTCAGCAAGGTTAGAGGACATATGGTCAGCAAGGTTAGAGGACACATGATCTGCAAGGTTAGAGGACACATGGTCAGCAAGGTTAGAGGACACATGGTCAGCAAGGTTAGAGGACACATGGTCATCAAGGTTAGAGGACACATGGTCATCAAGGTTAGAGGACACATGGCCATCAAGGTTAGAGGACACATGGTCATCAAGGTTAGAGGACACATGGTCATCAAGGCTAGAGGACACATGGTCAGCGAGGTTAGAGGACACATGGTCATCAAGGTAAGAGGACACATGGTCATCAAGGTTAGAGGACACATGGCCATCAAGGTTAGAGGACACATGGTCATCAAAGTTAGAGGACACATGGTCATCAAGGCTAGAGGACACATGGTCATCAAGGTTAGAGGACACATGGTCATCAAGGTTAGAGGACACATGGTCATCAAGGTTAGAGGACACATGGTCATCAAGGTTAGAGGACACATGGTCATCAAGGTTAGAGGACACATGGCCATCAAGGTTAGAGGACACATGGTCATCAAGGTTAGATGACACATGGTCAGCAAGGTTAGAGGACACATGGCCATCAAGGTTAGAGGACACATGGGCATCAAGGTTAGAGGACACATGGTCATCAAGGCTAGAGGACACATGGTCATCAAGGTTAGAGGACACATGGTCATCAAGGCTAGAGGACACATGGTAATCAAGGTTAGAGGACACATGGTCATCAAGGTTAGAGGACACATGGGCATCAAGGTTAGAGGACACATGGTCATCAAGGCTAGAGGACACATGACCATCAAGGTTAGAGGACACATGGTCATCAAGGCTAGAGGACACATGGTAATCAAGGTTAGAGGACACATGGTCATCAAGGTTAGAGGACACATGGTCATCAAGGCTAGAGGACACATGGTCATCAAGGTTAAAGGACACATGGTCATCAAGGCTAGAGGACACATGGTAATCAAGGTTAGAGGACACATGGTCATCAAGGTTAGAGGACACATGGTCATCAAGGCTAGAGGACACATGGTAATCAAGGTTAGAGGACACATGGTCATCAAGGCTAGAGGACACATGGTCATCAAGGCTAGAGGACACATGGTCATCAAGGTTAAAGGACACATGGTCATCAAGGCTAGAGGACACATGGTCATCAAGGCTAGAGGACACATGGTAATCAAGGTTAGAGGACACATGGTCATCAAGGTTAGAGGACACATGGTCATCAAGGCTAGAGGACACATGGTCATCAAGGCTAGAGGACACATGGTCATCAAGGCTAGAGGACACATGGTCATCAAGGTTAGAGGACACATGGTCATCAAGGTTAGAGGACACATGGTCATCAAGGTTAGAGGACACATGGTCATCAAGGTTAGAGGACACATGGTCATCAAGGTTAGATGACACATGGTCATCAAGGTTAGAGGACACATGGTCATCAAGGTTAGAGGACACATGGTCATCAAGGTTAGAGGACACATGGTCATCAAGGTTAGAGGACACATGGTCATCAAGGTTAGAGGACACATGGTCATCAAGGTTAAAGGACACATGGTCATCAAGGTTAGAGGACACATGGTCATCAAGGTTAAAGGACACATGGTCATCAAGGTTAGAGGACACATGGTCATCAAGGTTAAAGGACACATGGTCATCAAGGTTAGAGGACACATGGTCATCAAGGTTAGAGGACACATGGTCATCAAGGTTAGAGGACACATAGTCATCAAGGTTAGAGGACACATGGTCATCAAGGTTAAAGGACACATGGTCAGCAGTCGTATAAAAACCTTAGTGAACAATTCTCAGTTATTTAAAATACCAGTCATGAATATTTAGTTCTTGCTTCCTGAAGGTCGATCTCTGAACCGGTTACCTGAACCACACTGACCACTTGGTCGATCTCTGAACCGGTTACCTGAACCACACTGACCACTTGGTCGATCTCTGAACCGGTTACCTGAACCACACTGACCACTTGGTCGATCTCTGAACCGGTTACCTGAACCACACTGACCACTTGGTCGGTCTCTGAACCGGTTACCTGAACCACACTGACCACTTGGTCGGTCTCTGAACCGGTTACCTGAACCACACTGACCACTTGGTCGGTCTCTGAACCGGTTACCTGAACCACACTGACCACTTGGTCGGTCTCTGAACCGGTTACCTGAACCACACTGACCACTTGGTCGGTCTCTGAACCGGTTACCTGAACCACACTGACCACTTGTCTCAGTAGTAGTAACCAGTTACCAGTAGTAGTAACCAGTTACCAGTAGTAGTAACCAGTTACCAGTAACCGTCCGTTGACTCAACGACCAACCGTCTCTGCCTGAGTCACGGTCTTTCATATATCGTGCTGACCTCAGCAGTATTCAAAGGCCCCCTCACATAGGGTACTGCAGCCGGCTAGTCAGTATTACGAGTGTAGCCAAGGAGATAGGTACGGCTGGCAGGGGCTCCCTCCACATAACAGCAATTATAAGTAATAACAGCCTACGCGAGTATTTCTTCCCTAATCCACGTATCGAACTCCCACATGATAAATGGTGTACAGCGGTGTGGAGCGTGGATTTACGTTTTTAAGGGTAATTCAAGGCGTTAGAAGGTTGGTTGTGAGTAGCGGCAGGGTCAAAGGTGAATCTCCAGCCAGTCGCCTACTCCCCTCACACCCTCCAGCCAGCCGTTTATACCTTCACTCACAACCTTCAGCCTGCAAGCCTGTTGCAGCCGTTTCAAGCTTCCTGGCTTAGTTCGTGTGCTAATTGCTTCAATCTCCGAGGGGTTGACCCGGATTTTGCAATTAAGCCAGTCAGTAAGCCAGATTGTGGAAGTGAACGCCAGTCAGCCTATCATCCAGCCTGTCTCCTGTCATCCAACTGCTCCTCCGTGCTTTGTGCATCGTTACACGTCTTCCAGTCAGCCATTCTCGTGGGGTAAGCCAGTCAGCCAACCCAGCTTCTAACCCAGCTGAGAGAGAGAAGTAAGCCACGCAGTAAGAAGTAAGCCAAGTTCCTCTGAGGTCTTGTCTATATCGCTTTGTGCTCCCTGTTGGATGCTAAGAGTGGTTTTCACCATTCCTGTGGCATAGAGTGGGTTAAGCCACCTTCGTGGGTGAGTGGGGTGCGCGGCAGCCTCACCGTCCCCCCACCACTCTCTCCCACCACCCGGGGTGCGCGGCAGTACCCCAGCGAGAGTCACACCCACCACTCTCTCCCACCACCACCAGCCATCCACCCATCTACCTGTGGTTGTTTGCACCCTTGTACCGGGTCCTAGTACTGTTTTGGCTCACATAATTGGTCAAGAGATTGTAGCTGGCGCCAACGAAAACCCAATTATGTGAGTTCTTCGTGAATGCGCATTTCTTCCGACAACAGTGAATGTAGGAGGCGTCAGTATCACCGCGCGGGACACCCTACCCCCCCCCCGCCCTATCACCAGTACTCACCGCCCGTCTACTACTCCCGACTTCAGTGATAATTTTCTTGAGACATTTTTCTTGCATTTAAAGACATTTGCGTGTGTGAGACATTTATAGTAAATTGCTTGTGTACTCTAAACCTTGTGTTTTTTCAGTGTAAATGCAGTATTTCTTTGACTCAGTATTTTTACAATATTTTTCAGTGTTTTCACTTATCTTATATTTTTATTCTGTGTTTTTCTTTATGCTACTCGTCTGTAGTAAGTATTATTGTGTAGTGTACCAGTCAGTCACTCTGTGTGAAGTGATTCAATTTTTTTTTTATTGTATTCTTTCAGCGTTGTATTCTCCAGTAGGCATTGTATTTCATGCAGTGATATTCACCCCAGTATACTAAATTATCCATTTATTTCTATGTGTGTCTTTTTTTTTTCGTATGCCAGCAGTGTCTCATTCCTCTAATTTTTTTTCGCAGACTGTGTACCATTATTTTTGCCAGCAAATTTTTGTCGTATCAGTCTCAGCAAGATTTTGTTGTATCCACAGCAGGATTTTGTTGTAAGAATATATTTTAATGAAGTGTGCTCCGCCACTGTAAGTGTTATATTCCCTGTTTTGTTCCTGTGTTTTATTTTTTATATTTCTTGAACAAATTCACTCTTGATGCAATTTCAATTACTTTTAACGTAAAGTGTTTTCTTTACTCTGCTTGAGTAAATTGTTTTGTCTTATTTACAATTAAGAGTTAAAGTGTTCAATCAGTTAATTTTTTTTTTGATCTTCATATTTTAATTTCATTATTTTACCTGAGTTTTCCCAGTGACACTTTATTACTGCAGTGATTGTTTCTACACCTTATTTTGTTGCACTTGTTCTGAAGTGAATTATTTTGTTGAACTTGTTCTGCAGTGAATTATTTCCTTCTATTGATATTTTTATGAATTATATTTTAATTTTGTCTATGCATTCTTAGAAAATACTTAAATTTCCCAGTTAACAATTTAGTAATTTTATTTTGTACTTTTTACATTGATTTAAAATTTAAATAATTAATTTCTTTATTAGCAAGAGTAAAGACAGCTCATTTTGAATTTAATTCAGTCTCCAGTAATATTTTTACTTGTATATTTCAATGTAAATTTTTATTTTTTATTTTGGTCAATAGTCCTTTGAATTGAGTTTTCCTTCCTCTTGCAGTGTATTACTTCTGCAGAATTAGTTGTATATCTTTTCATTTCAATTCTAGATTTTTATATCATTTTATTGTTCATTATTTTTGCCTTATTTGTTCTTGTGTTACTTTGCCATTATGTCTCACATACCGTCAAGTGATACTTTAGCGAATGTCGACACTCAGACCTCTCAGGCTATTGCTGCTCCTGTCATCAGTCCTTACATTCCCTTACTGACTGACAGACAATACCTAGCCCTCGAGCAATGTGTTTGTTCTCACAGCTTGTATCTGAGATTTGTTAAAGTGCTGCGAAATGTGAAGTTCAGATTAAGTTCCTATAGATCCGTGAATTACTTATTAACGTAGCCGAGCGGTCAGGCACTAGTAATACTGTCACTCCTGTCTGGACTCCAGCCACAATATCATGCACGCACGATAGTGCTCTACTATCCTTGCGATGGCGACTTGTTCAAGTATTCGTTCCTTCCCAGGGGACGCTTTGAGAAGAACTTTACTTGCAACGAGTTATGCCATCTCTTGCTGATGCCACAAGCCGTGCAGAAAGACGTTTCTGTGGCTAGTGTGCTCACTTGAGTGTTGTTGTTGTCCCTTGTGTTTCAGATTGTGATCCCATCCTAGTTGACAGTAATCAGTGCATTGTAAGAAGTTATTTCTCGAGTAACTTCCACGTTGTTAAAGTTTGTAAGTGTAGTTTCTTTATAGTTGATACCTCGTGTCACTGTGTGCGACTCAGAATATCAGCATTGTTCACCATGTTCATTTCTTTTCTCCTGTGCTTGTAGTTTGAGATAGTAGATTCGTTCTCCCTTGCTCATATTGCGTGTTATAGCGTTAATTTTTCAACCGGGGGGAGTCATCCACTCCACCGAGTTTGTTCATTCCTCCAGTAAGAAAGAACCGATCCCTTGTGTTCTGGTGATTCGATTCCTGCTCCAGGAAGATCTTATTCTGACTGTGAAGCCACCAGCACCCATCAGTGACTTTCTCATGAACCAAGAATTACTGTATCGAACAGCCGAGTTGGGTACTCCTAGCAGAAGAGTATACCAGTTAGTAATTCCACAGTCACTAGTGAATGTAGCCTTACAGCTAGTTCACGATGTACCAGGTGTTGCACACCCTGGTATGGATCGTTCAGTAAAACAAGCCAGATTGAAATACTTTTGGCCTCGAATGGCAACTGATATTTCTGAGTATGTTAAGAAATGTAGTGTCTGCATGCAACATAAAGGCAATGCTAATGGTCCTAATCCAATCCAAGTGTATCCAACTACTAGCGAACCTTGGGAAAGAGTTGCGCTAGATTTGTTAACTAATTTCCAATGTTCCCTCCAAGGTAACAAACATCTGTGTGTTATGGTAGACCATTTCACCAGATATTGCGAGTTAGTTCCTATTGCAGACAAGACTGCCGAGACAGTAGCCAAAGCGTTTAAAGAACGCATTATCTGCAGGCATACCACCCCTAAGTCCCTAGTAACGGATAACGGAGGTGAATTCTGTAATGAAATTCTTGAAAATTTGTGTACCTTGTACAAGATCTCTAAATCCACCATTGTTCCTCATCATCCTGCCAGCAATGGGTTAGCGGAACGAACCAATAAGAAAGTACTTGATGTCTTGAGAGCCACTATCAATCCCAATAGTGAAACTTGGGATGAAGTTATACTTGATGTGCAGTGTGCTATAAATTCTGCTTACAATGTTTCTATAGGTGACACTCCACATTATGCATTGTACGGTGTAGATAAGCGTTTGCCTTATGAGTTGTTATATTCTAATCCGAAACCAAATTACAACCCTGATGATTTCATAGCAACTCGTACCAGCTTAGCTCAAAGTGTTTTTAGAAGAATCCGTGAAACACTTCATAAATCAACAGCTGAATTTACAAGAGTCGCAAACACTCGATCAAAGCCATCCAAAATCAAAGTAGGTTCGAGAGTTATGCTGATTAACTTTAACAAAACGTCTGCAATGCCAAAGCTTGATCAAAAGTTTGTTGGTCCTTATCGAGTAGTTGAACATATCACTGGTAATAAGTATAAGGTTAGAGAGATTAGTACTGGTCAGTATAAAGAATCGCATTTGGATCATATGAAGTTAGTATGTGATGATAATGATGTTCCAACCCAGACTAATGTGACAGACTCTGACAATCCTCCTGATCCTGTACTCTCTTCCTCTGATACTCAGTCAGACGATCAACCTGAATGTCGTTATTCCCTACGTACACGACAGGTATTGAGAAATCCTCAAGTATCATTTGTAACTTCCAATTCAGATTTGCCTCAAATACAGCATGAGTTAGCCAATGCTACAGAGTTTGATCCTCCCAGAGATGACACCCATTCTGCATATGCCAATCTTACCCTAGCAGAGTTGGGGTTAAATGTAAATAACCTGTATAGATGAATAATTACAGTATCAACTTACCAGTATTAAAGAATTTTTTTTTGTGTTCGTGTTCTCTCCGCATTCTGAGAGTTAACAGTCTAGATTTGCGTGCACCGAATCTGCCTTTTCTGTTAAACACTCTTTCTTTGTATATATTCCTTCCTCAGAATCCGTAGATCACACGAATACAGATCGATCGATCAAAATTTTTGTTTTTATCACTTGTAATCTCAACGTTGAGTTCGTTGTTCATTTGTTGAGTTTTAAGTTGTACTATAGTATACCTTGTATTGCATTACAGTTTCAGTTACGTACGCTTTCATTCTAATGTTCTACTTATGTATATATAATGTTTCATGTTGTGTACTTTGACATTGTATAGAATCAGCCCAAGCCGTACCTGCCATCTCTAGTTTGTATTAGTTGTATGTCGGGACGACATACGTTAGCATCGCCGAGCTCTCAGTAGTAGTAACCAGTTACCAGTAGTAGTAACCAGTTACCAGTAACCGTCCGTTGACTCAACGACCAACCGTCTCTGCCTGAGTCACGGTCTTTCATATATCGTGCTGACCTCAGCAGTATTCAAAGGCCCCCTCACATAGGGTACTGCAGCCGGCTAGTCAGTATTACGAGTGTAGCCAAGGAGATAGGTACGGCTGGCAGGGGCTCCCTCCACATAACAGCAATTATAAGTAATAACAGCCTACGTGAGTATTTCTTCCCTAATCCACGTATCGAACTCCCACATGATACTTGGTCGGTCTCTGAACCGGTTACCTGAACCACACTGACCACTTGGTCGGTCTCTGAACCGGTTACCTGAACCACACTGACCACTTGGTCGGTCTCTGAACCGGTTACCTGAACCACACTGACCACTTGGTCGGTCTCTGAACCGGTTACCTGAACCACACTGACCACTTGGTCGATCTCTGAACCGGTTACCTGAACCACACTGACCACTTGGTCGATCTCTGAACCGGTTACCTGAACCACACTGACCACTTGGTTGGTCTCTGAACCGGTTACCTGAACCACACTGACCACTTGGTCGATCTCTGAACCGGTTACCTGAACCACACTGACCACTTGGTCGATCTCTGAACCGGTTACCTGAACCACACTGACCACTTGGTCGGTCTCTGAACCGGTTACCTGAACCACACTGACCACTTGGTCTCTGAACCGGTTACCTGAACCACACTGACCACTTGGTCGGTCTCTGAACCGGTTACCTGAACCACACTGACCACTTGGTCGGTCTCTGAACCGGTTACCTGAACCACACTGACCACTTGGTCGATCTCTGAACCGGTTACCTGAACCACACTGACCACTTGGTCGATCTCTGAACCGGTTACCTGAACCACACTGACCACTTGGTCGGTCTCTGAACCGGTTACCTGAACCACACTGACCACTTGGTCGGTCTCTGAACCGGTTACCTGAACCACACTGACCACTTGGTCGGTCTCTGAACCGGTTACCTGAACCACACTGACCACATATTTCTCTTAACTTAGCCAACAAAAACTAACAGTATATTTTTTTATATATCTGGAGTGAGTTACAACCGGTTGAAGCTCGTCATGTTTACTGAGTGGTTTCTCAAGGTTAGTCTTCAAACTGGTTGTTAAACCGTGTTCCTGTACTTACCTTGCTGCAGCTGTTGTTGTAACTGCTGCTGCTGTTGTTGTAACTGCTGCTGCTGTTGTTGTAACTGCTTCTGCTGTTGTTGTAACTGCTGCTGCTGTTGTTGTTGCTGCTGCTGTTGTTGTTGCTGCAGCTGTTGTTGTAACTGCTGCTGCTGTTGTTGTAACTGCTGCTGCTGTTGTTGCTGCAGCTGTTGTTGTAGCTGCTGCTGCTGTTGTTGCTGCAGCTGTTGTTGTAACTGCTGCTGCTGTTGTTGTAACTGCTGCTGCTGTTGTTGTTGCTGCAGCTGTTGTTGTAGCTGCTGCTGCTGTTGTTGCTGCAGCTGTTGTTGTAACTGCTGCTGCTGTTGTTGTAACTGCTGCTGCTGTTGTTGTTGCTGCAGCTGTTGTTGTAACTGCTGCTGCTGTTGTTGTTGCTGCAGCTGTTGTTGTAACTGCTGCTGCTGTTGTTGCTGCAGCTGTTGTTGTAACTGCTGCAGCTGTTGTTGTTGCTGCAGCTGTTGTTGTAACTGCTGCTGCTGCTGTTGTTGCTGCAGCTGTTGTTGTAACTGCTGCAGCTGTTGTTGTAACTGCTGCTGCTGTTGTTGTTGCTGCAGCTGTTGTTGTAACTGCTGCTGCTGTTGTTGTTGCTGCAGCTGTTGTTGTAGCTGCTGCTGCTGTTGTTGCTGCAGCTGTTGTTGTAACTGCTGCTGCTGTTGTTGTTGCTGCAGCTGTTGTTGTAACTGCTGCTGCTGTTGTTGCTGCTGCAGCTGTTGTTGTAGCTGCTGCTGCTGTTGTTGTAACTGCTGCTGCTGTTGTTGTTGCTGCAGCTGTTGTTGTAACTGCTGCTGCTGTTGTTGTTGCTGCAGCTGTTGTTGTAAGTGCTGCTGCTGTTGTTGTAACTGCTGCTGCTGTTGTTGTTGCTGCAGCTGTTGTTGTAACTGCTGCAGCTGTTGTTATAACTGCTGCTGCTGCTGTTGTTGCTGCAGCTGTTGTTGTAACTGCTGCAGCTGTTGTTGTAACTGCTGCTGCTGTTGTTGTTGCTGCAGCTGTTGTTGTAACTGCTGCAGCTGTTGTTATAACTGCTGCTGCTGCTGTTGTTGCTGCAGCTGTTGTTGTAACTGCTGCAGCTGTTGTTGTAGCTGCTGCTGCTGCTGTTGTTGCTGCAGCTGTTGTTGCAACTGCTGCAGCTGTTGTTGCTGCAGCTGTTGTTGTAACTGCTGCTGCTGTTGTTGCTGCAGCTGTTGTTGTAACTGCTGCTGCTGTTGTTGCTGCAGCTGTTGTTGTAACTGCTGCTGCTGCTGTTGTTGCTGCAGCTGTTGTTGTAACTGCTGCAGCTGTTGTTGTAACTGCTGCTGCTGTTGTTGTTGCTGCAGCTGTTGTTGTAACTGCTGCAGCTGTTGTTGTAACTGCTGCTGCTGTTGTTGTTGCTGCAGCTGTTGTTGTAGCTGCTGCTGCTGTTGTTGCTGCAGCTGTTGTTGTAACTGCTGCTGCTGTTGTTGCTGCAGCTGTTGTTGTAACTGCTGCAGCTGTTGTTGTAACTGCTGCTGCTGTTGTTGTTGCTGCGGCTGTTGTTGTAGCTGCTGCTGCTGTAGTTGTAGCTGCAGCTGTTGTTGTAACTGCTGCAGCTGTTGTTGTAACTGCTGCTGCTGTTGTTGTTGCTGCAGCTGTTGTTGTAGCTGCTGCTGCTGTTGTTGCTGAAGCTGTTGTAACTGCTGCTGCTGTTGTTATAACTGCTGCTGCTGCTGTTGTTGCTGCAGCTGTTGTTGTAACTGCTGCTGCTGTTGTTGTTGCTACAGCTGTTGTTGTTGCTACAGCTGTTGTTGTTGCTACAGCTGTTGTTGTAACTGCTGCTGCTGTTGTTGCTGCAGCTGTTGTTGTAGCTGCTGCTGCTGTTGTTGCTGCAGCTGTTGTTGTAACTGCTGCAGCTGTTGTTGTAACTGCTGCTGCTGTTGTTGTTGCTGCAGCTGTTGTTATAACTGCTGCTGCTGCTGTTGTTGCTGCAGCTGTTGTTGTAACTGCTGCAGCTGTTGTTGTAACTGCTGCTGCTGTTGTTGCTGCGGCTGTTGTTGTAGCTGCTGCTGCTGTAGTTGTAACTGCTGCTGCTGCTGTTGTTGCTGCAGCTGTTGTTGTAACTGCTGCTGCTGTTGTTGTTGCTGCAGCTGTTGTTTTAACTGCTGATGCTATTGTTGTTGCTGCAGCTGTTGTTGTAACTGCTGCTGCTATTGTTGTTGCTGCAGCTGTTGTTGTAACTGCTGCTGCTGTTGTTGCTGCAGCTATTGTTGTAACTGCTGCAGCTGTTGTTGTTGCTGCAGCTGTTGTTGTAACTGCTGCTGCTGTTGTTGCTGCAGCTGTTGTTGTAACTGCTGCTGTTGTTGCTGCAGCTGTTGTTGTAACTGCTGCTGCTGTTGTTGCTGCAGCTGTTGCTGTAACTGCTGCTGCTGTTGTTGCTGCAGCTGTTGCTGTAACTGCTGCTGTTGTTGTTGCTGCACCTGTTGCTGTAACTGCTGCTGCTGTTGTTGCTGCAGCTGTTGCTGTAACTGCTGCTGCTGTTGTTGCTGCAGCTGTTGCTGTAACTGCTGCTGCTGTTGTTGCTGCAGCTGTTGCTGTAACTGCTGCTGTTGTTGTTGCTGCAGCTGTTGCTGCAGCTGTTGCTGTAACTGCTGCTGCTGTTGTTGCTGCACCTGTTGCTGTAACTGCTGCTTCTGTTGTTGCTGTAACTGCTGCTGCTGTTGTTGCTGTACCTGTTGCTGCTGTTGTTGCTGCAACTGTTGCTGTAACTGTTGCTGCTGTTGTTGCTGCAACTGTTGCTGTAACTGCTGCTGCTGTTGTTGCAGCTGTTGCTGGATAACTCTCCAGCCAGGTAACTGGAGCTGCTCCCCTCCCTTTCGTTAAGTAAATTTAAGTTCTTTCTTAAGTACAATTTTACATAATTTTCGATGATTACAAATTATCTTACATGGTAACATGTGTGTGAATTACCTAAGAGATAACACGTCACAAGCACCTCAGCCAGTCAGGTGGCTGGGATAACACGTCACCGGCACCTCAGCTAATCAGATGGCTGGGATAACACGTCACAGGCACCTCAGCCAATCAGGTGGCTGGGATAACACATCACAGGCACCTCAGCCAATCATCCCCCCGCTACTAGACTGCCACTGACGTCACAAGTGTTGTTTACATGAAGGATGATGAACGTCAGTGCCTCACCCAGCCTGGAGGACGTCACGTACTCCACCATATATGTCAAGAGGACGCTAACACCACTCCAGCTGATTTATTTCACCCACCAGAGAAATTTACAATGTTTGATCTTTCTAAAAGTAATCTTAAATATAACATTGATCCTTTTATTATTAGTTTATACACTAGTTCTTGCTTATCTTATGCCTAGAACAGATTAACTCGGTGGCACTCGATGTATGCACAAGGCTTATTCCTCTAAGAAAAAGGAGGAGTAGATGTAAAATAGAAAGAGACAGGCGCTCCCTTTACAGGCGACGGAAAAAAAATAACAGAGCGGCTAAAAGAGGTCAATATATCTGAAATGCGTAGGGAGACACTGGTCAGAGAAATAGCAAGCATCGAACTTAAGCTAAAAGAATCCTTTAGGAGTCAGGAATCGCGGGAAGAACTAAAAGCCATAAATGAAATCGAAAGAAACCCAAAGTATTTCTTCTCCTATGCCAAATCAAAATCGAGAACAACGTCCAGTATTGGGCCCCTACTTAAACAAGATGGGACCTACACAGATGACAGCAAGGAAATGAGTGAGCTACTCAAGTCCCAATATGACTCAGTTTTTAGCAATCCGCTAACCAGACTGAGAGTCGAAGATCAAAATGAATTTTTTATGAGAGAGCCACAAAATTTGATTAACACAAGCCTATCCGATGTTATCCTGACGCCAAATGACTTCGAACAGGCGATAAATGACATGCCCATGCACTCTGCCCCAGGGCCAGACTCATGGAACTCTGTGTTCATCAAGAACTGCAAGAAGCCCCTATCACGAGCCTTTTCCATCCTATGGAGAGGGAGCATGGACACGGGGGTCGTCCCACAGTTACTAAAAACAACAGACATAGCCCCACTCCACAAAGGGGGCAGTAAAGCAACAGCAAAGAACTACACACCAATAGCACTAACATCCCATATCATAAAAATCTTTGAAAGGGTCCTAAGAAGCAAGATCACCACCCATCTAGAAACCCATCAGTTACACAACCCAGGGCAACATGGGTTTAGAACAGGTCGCTCCTGTCTGTCTCAACTATTGGATCACTACGACAAGGTCCTAAATGCACTAGAAGACAAAAAGAATGCAGATGTAATATATACAGACTTTGCAAAAGCCTTCGACAAGTGTGACCATGGCGTAATAGCGCATAAAATGCGTGCTAAAGGAATAACAGGAAAAGTCGGTCGATGGATCTATAATTTCCTCACTAACAGAACACAGAGTAGTCGTCAACAGAGTAAAGTCCGAGGCAGCTACGGTGAAAAGCTCTGTTCCACAAGGCACAGTACTCGCTCCCATCTTGTTCCTCAT
>NC_091309.1:2803506-2821006 GCF_038502225.1 Cherax quadricarinatus | reverse complement strand
AGGCCTTTGACACAGTTCCCCACAAGAGATTAGTGCAGAAGCTGGAGGATCAGGCGCATGTAAAAGGGAGGGCACTGCAATGGATAAGGGAATACCTGACAGGGAGGCAGCAACGAGTCATGGTACGTGAAGAGGTATCACAGTGGGCGCCTGTTACGAGCGGGGTCCCACAGGGGTCAGTTCTAGGACCAGTGCTATTTTTGATATATGTGAACGACATGATGGAAGGAATAGACTCTGAAGTGTCCCTGTTCGCAGATGACGTGAAGTTGATGAGAAGAATTAAATCGGACGAGGATGAGGCAGGACTGCAAAGAGACCTGGAGAGGCTGGACATGTGGTCCAGTAACTGGCTTCTCGAATTCAATCCAGCCAAATGCAAAGTCATGAAGATTGGGGAGGGGCAAAGAAGACCGCAGACAGAGTATAGGCTAGGTGGACAAAGACTACAGACCTCACTCAGGGAGAAGGACCTTGGGGTGACCATAACACCGAGCACATCACCGGAGGCACACATCAACCAAATAACTGCTGCAGCATACGGGCGCCTGGCAAACCTGAGAATAGCGTTCCGATACCTTAATAAGGAATCGTTCAAGACACTGTACACTGTGTATGTTAGGCCCATACTGGAGTATGCAGCACCAGTCTGGAACCCACACCTGGCCAAGCACGTCAAGAAGTTAGAGAAAGTACAAAGATTTGCAACAAGGCTAGTCTCAGAGCTCAAGGGAATGTCGTACGAGGAAAGGTTAAGGGAAATCGGACTGACGACACTGGAGGACAGAAGGGTCAGGGGAGACATGATAACGACATACAAGATACTTCGGGGAATAGACAAGGTGGACAGAGATAGGATGTTCCAGAGAGGGGACACAGGGACAAGGGGTCACAACTGGAAACTGAAGACTCAGACGAGTCACAGGGACGTTAGGAAGTATTTCTTCAGTCATAGAGTTGTCAGCAAGTGGAATAGCCTAGCAAGTGAAGTAGTGGAGGTAGGAACCATACATAGTTTTAAGAAGAGGTATGACAAAGCTCAGGAAGCAAAGAGAGAGAGGATCCAGTAGCGATCAGTGAAGAGGCGGGGCCAGGAGCTGAGTCTCGACCCCTGCAACCACAATTAGGTGAGTACAATTAGGTGAGTACACACACACACACACACATACACACACACACACACACACACACACACACACACACACACACACACACACACACACACACACACACACACACACAAACAGGACAAAGACAGGATGTTCCAGAGAGGGGACACAGAAACAAGAGGCCACAATTGGAAGTTGAAGACACAAATGAGTCAGAGAGATAGTAGGAAGTATTTCTTCAGTCATAGAGTTGTAAGGCAGTGGAATAGCCTAGAAAATGACGTAGTGGAGGCAGGAACCATACACAGTTTTAAGACGAGGTTTGATAAAGCTCATGGAGCGGGGAGAGAGAGGGCCTAGTAGCAACCGGTGAAGAGGCGGGGCCAGGAGCTAGGACTCGACCCCTGCAACCACAAATAGGTGAGTATAAATAGGTGAGTACACACACACACACACACACATGGTCTACAACACTACTGTCCCTCACAACTGGTACACACATGGTCTACAACACTACTGTCCCTCACAACTGGTACACACATGGTCTACAACACTACTGTCCCTCACAACTGGTACACACATGGTCTACAACACTACTGTCCCTCACAACTGGTACACTCATGGTCTACAACACTACTGTCCCTCACAACTGGTACACACATGGTCTACAACACTACTGTCCCTCACAACTGGTACACACATGGTCTACAACACTACTGTCCCTCACAACTGGTACACTCATGGTCTACAACACTACTGTCCCTCACAACTGGTACACACATGGTCTACAACACTACTGTCCCTCACAACTGGTACACTCATGGTCTACAACACTACTGTCCCTCACAACTGGTACACACATGGTCTACAACACTACTGTCCCTCACAACTGGTACACTCATGGTCTACAACACTACTGTCCCTCACAACTGGTACACACATGGTCTACAACACTACTGTCCCTCACAACTGGTACACACATGGTCTACAACACTACTGTCCCTCACAACTGGTACACACATGGTCTACAACACTACTGTCCCTCACAACTGGTACACACATGGTCTACAACACTACTGTCCCTCACAACTGGTACACTCATGGTCTACAACACTACTGTCCCTCACAACTGGTACACTCATGGTCTACAACACTACTGTCCCTCACAACTGGTAAACACATGGGTTTGGGTGAACTGGAACATAGTTGAGAGTGGCGTGGATCATTACCACTGCTGCCACAGCTCTCATAACAGACCGTCTGGTTTGAAGTGGAAATTTTAGAGGATTAAGATGTAATAAGACAGGAATGGAGTGAGTATTATCCCGGTTATTATTACGAGGGATTATCATACTGCTGCGCCTCCCTACTGACCATTAGTATGTTCGGTAAAAATACATAAGTGTAACTAATGTGACATTTGACTTGGGCAACGTTTCGCTCTCCAGAAGCTTTATTAAGCTGTTTGTTTCATTTACCTGCTCATATGTGATCAGGAAGCAGAAAGACAAGTGGTCCTGCCGGAGTCCAAAACATTTAATATTTTCTCTCTTATGACAAGGATGTAATACCTACCTAGATGCCAGCTGTTTACTAGACTGTTATATACCATGGTGGTGGTAGTTGTGGTGGTGGTGGTTGTTGTGGTGGTTGTGGTAGTGGTGGTTGTGGTAGTGGTGGTGATGGTTGTGGTGGTGGTGGTTGTTGTGGTGGTTGTGGTAGTGGTGGTGATGGTTGTGGTTGTGGTTGTTGTGGTAGTGGTGGTTGTGGTGGTGATGGTTGTTGTGGTGGTAGTGGTGGTGGTGGTGGTAGTTGTGGTGGTGGTGGTTGTTGTGGTGGTAGTTTTGGTGGTGGTGGTGGTTTTGATGGTTGTTGTGGTGGTAGTTTTGGTGGTGGTGGTTTTGATGGTTGTTGTGGTGGTAGTTTTGGTGGTGGTGGTTTTGATGGTTGTTGTGGTGGTAGTTTTGGTGGTGGTGGTTGTTGTGGTGGTAGTGGTGGTGGTGGTGATGGTTATTGTGGTGGTAGTGGTGGTGGTGTTGGTTGTTGTGGTGGTGATGGTTGTTGTGGTAGTGGTGGTTGTTGTGGTAGTGGTGGTTGTTGTGGTAGTGGTGGTGGTGGTGGTGGTGGTTGTTGTGGTAGTGGTGGTTGTGGTGGTTGTGGTAGTGGTGGTGATGGTTGTGGTAGTGGTGGTGATGGCTGTGGTGGTGGTGGTTGTGGTGGTGATGGCTGTGGTGGTGGTGGTTGTGGTGGTGATGGTTGTGGTAGTGGTGGTGATGGCTGTGGTGGTGGTGGTTGTGGTGGTGATGGTTGTGGTAGTGGTGGTGATGGTTGTGGTAGTGGTGGTGGTGGTTGTGGTGGTGATGGTTGTGGTAGTGGTGGTGGTGGTAGTGGTGGTGATGGTTGTGGTAGTGGTGGTGATGGCTGTGGTTGTGATGGTTGTGGTGGTGATGGTTGTGGTTGTGGTGGTGATGGTTGTGGTAGTGGTGGTGGTGGTTGTGGTGGTGGTGATGATGGTAGTGGTGGTGATGGTTGTGGTGGTGATGGTTGTGGTGGTGATGGTTGTTGTGGTAGTTGTGGTGGTGGTGGTGATGGTGGTGGTGTTGATGGTGGTGGTGATGATGGTAGTGGTGGTGATGGTTGTGGTGGTGATGGTTGTGGTGGTGATGGTTGTGGTGGTGATGGTTGTGGTAGTGGTGGTTGTGGTGGTAGTGGTGGTTGTGGTGGTAGTGGTGGTGGTGGTGATGGTTGTTGTAGTGGTGGTGATGGTTGTGTTGGTGGTTGTGGTAGTGGTGGTGATGGTTGTGGTAGTGGTGGTTGTGGTGGTGGTGATGATGGTTGTGGTGATGGTAGTAGTGGTGGTGGTTGTGGTAGTGGTAGTGGTGGTTGTTGTGGTGGCGATGATGGTTGTGGTGGTGGTGATGATGGTTGTGGTAGTGGTGGTAGTGGTAATGGTGGTGGTAGTGGTAATGGTGGTAGTGGTGATGGTGGTGTTAGTGGTGATGGTAGTGGTTGTACTGGTAGTGATGGTAGTGGTAATGGTGGTACTGGTAGTGGTGGTAATGGTACTGGTGATGGTAGTGGTAATGGTGGTACTGGTAGCGGTTGTAATGGTACTGGTGATGGTAGTGGTAATGGTGTTACTGGTAGTGGTGGTAATGGTACTGGTGATGGTAGTGGTAATCGTGGTACTGGTAGTGGAGGTAATGGTACTGGTGATGGTAGTGGTAATGGTGGTACTGGTAGTGGTGGTAATGGTACTGGTGATGGTAGTGGTAATTGTGGTACTGGTAGTGGTGGTAATGGTACTGGTGATGATGGTGGTAATGGTTGTACTGGTAATGGTGGTAATGGTACTGGTGATGGTAATGGTGGTACTGGTAATGGTACTGGTGATGGTGGTAATGGTGGTACTGGTAATGGTGGTAATGGTACTGGTGATGGTGGTGGTAATGGTAATGGTGGTAATGGTACTGGTGATGGTGGTGGTAATGGTGGTACTGGTAATGGTGGTAATGGTACTGGTGATGGTGGTAATGGTGGTACTGGTAATGGTGGTAATGGTACTGGTGATGGTGGTAATGGTGGTACTGGTAATGGTAATGGTACTGGTGGTGGTAATGGTGGTACTGGTAATGGTACTGGTGATGGTGGTAATGGTACTGGTGATGGTGGTGGTAATGGTACTGGTGATGGTGGTAATGGTACTGGTGCTGGTGGTGGTCATGGTGGTACTGGTAATGGTGATGGTGGTGGTAATGGTGGTACTGGTAATGGTGGTACTGGTAATGGTGGTAATGGTACTGGTGATGGTGGTGGTAATGGTACTGGTAATGGTGGTAATGGTACTGGTGATGGTGGTGGTAATGGTGGTACTGGTAATGGTGATGGTGGTGGTAATGGTGGTACTGGTAATGGTGGTACTGGTGATGGTGGTGGTAATGGTGGTACTGGCAATGGTGGTAATGGTACTGGTGATGGTGGTGGTAATGGTGGTAATGGTACTGGTGATGGTGGTGGTAATGGTGGTACTGGTAATGGTACTGGTGATGGTGGTGGTAATGGTGGTACTGGTAATGGTACTGGTGATGGTGGTGGTAATGGTGGTACTGTTAATGGTGGTAATGGTGTTGGTAATGGTGGTACTGGTAATGGTGGTAATGGTATTGGTGATGGTGGTGGTAATGGTGGTACTGGTAATGGTGGTAATGGTACTGGTGATGGTGGTACTGTTAATGGTGGTAATGGTACTGGTGGTGGTAATGGTGGTACTGGTAATGGTGGTAATGGTACTGGTGATGGTGGTGGTAATGGTGGTACTGGTAATGGTGGTAATGGTACTGGTGATGGTGGTAATGGTGGTACTGGTAATGGTGGTAATGGTACTGGTGGTACTGGTAATGGTGGTAATGGTACTGGTGATGGTGGTGGTACTGGTAATGGTACTGGTGATAGTGGTACTGGTAATGGTGGTAATGGTACTGGTGATGGTGGTGGTAATGGTGGTACTGGTAATGGTGGTAATGGTACTGGTGATGGTGGTGGTAATGGTACTGGTGATGGTGGTACTGGTAATGGTGGTAATGGTACTGGTGATGATGGTGGTGCTGGTAATGATACTGGTGATGGTGGTGGTAATGGTGGTACTGGTAATGGTGGTAATGGTACTGGTGATGGTGGTGGTAATGGTGGTACTGGTAATGGTGGTAATGGTACTGGTGATGGTGGTGGTAATGGTGGTACTGGTAATGGTGGTAATGGTACTGGTGATGGTGGTGGTAATGGTGGTACTGGTAATGGTACTGGTGATGGTGGTGGTAATGGTGGTACTGGTAATGGTGGTTCTGCCATGAGTTACATCAATGGTGCTGCACCAATAAAGTTACTAACATTGCTGACCTTCCTGCAGGCAAGGTCACACTCCCTGACCTTTCTCTCACCACACACCAGCCTTTACTGAATTGTCTCCCTCCCCCGCTCCTGGGGTCCCTCCCCCGCTCCTGGGGTCCCTCCCCCGCTCCTGGGGTCCCTCCCCCGCTCCTGGGGTCCCTCCCCCGCGCCTGGGGTCCCTCCCCCGCTCCTGGGGTCCCTCCCCCGCTCCTGGGGTCCCTCCCCCGCTCCTGGGGTCCCTCCCCCGCTCCTGGGGTCCCTCCCCCGCTCCTGGGGTCCCTCCCCCGCTCCTGGGGTCCCTCCCCCGCTCCTGGGGTCCCTCCCCCGCTCCTGGGGTCCCTCCCCCGCTCCTGGGGTCCCTCCCCCGCTCCTGGGGTCCCTCCCCCGCTCCTGGGGTCCCTCCCCCGCTCCTGGGGTCCCTCCCCCGCTCCTGGGGTCCCTCCCCCGCTCCTGGGGTCCCTCCCCCGCTCCTGGGGTCCCTCCCCCGCTCCTGGGGTCCCTCCCCCGCTCCTGGGGTCCCTCCCCCGCTCCTGGGGTCCCACCCCCGCACCGGGGGTCCCTCCCCCGCTCCTGGGGTCCCTCCCCCGCTCCTGGGGTCCCTCCCCCGCTCCTGGGGTCCCTCCCCCGCTCCTGGGGTCCCTCCCCGGCTCCTGGGGTCCCTCCCCGGCTCCTGGGGTCCCTCCCCCGCTCCTGGGGTCCCTCCCCCGCTCCTGGGGTCCCTCCCCCGCTCCTGGGGTCCCTCCCCCGCTCCTGGGGTCCCTCCCCGGCTCCTGGGGTCCCTCCCCGGCTCCTGGGGTCCCTCCCCCGCTCCTGGGGTCCCTCCCCCGCTCCTGGGGTCCCTCCCCCGCTCCTGGGGTCCCTCCCCCGCTCCTGGGGTCCCTCCCCCGCTCCTGGGGTCCCTCCCCCGCTCCGGGGGTCCCTCCCCCGCTTTTGGGGTCCCTCCCCCGCTCCTGGGCACCCTCCCCTGCTCCGGGGGTCCCTCCCCGTTCATGGGCACTCTCCCCCTCTCCGGGGGTCCCTCCCCCGCTCCTGGGCACCCTCCCCCGCTCCGGGGGTTCCTCCCCCGCTCCTGGGCACTCCCCCGCTCCGGGGGTACCTCCCCCGCTTCTGGGCACCCTCCCCCGCTCCTGGGCACCCTCCCCCGCTCCGGGGGTCCCTCCCCCGCTCCTGGGAACCCTCCCCCGCTCCGGGGGTTCCTCCAACGCTCCTGGGGTCCCTCCCCCGCTCCTGGGCACCCTCCCCCGCTCCTGGGGTCTCTCCCCCGCTCCTGGGGTCCCTCCTCCGCTCCGGGGGTCCCTCCCCCGCTCCTGGGCACCCTCCCCCGCTCCTGGGGTCCCTCGCCAGCTCCTGGGCACCTTCCCCCGCTCCTGGGGTCCCTCCCCCGCTCCGGGGGTTCCTCCCCCGCCTCTGGTCACCCGCACCCGCTCCTGGGGTCCCTCCCCAGCTCCTGGGCACCCTCCCCCGCTCCTGGGGTCCCTCCCCCGCCCCAGGGCACCCTCCCTCGCTCTTTGGTTCCCTACCCCCGCTCCTGGACTCCCCCGCTCTGAGGCTGGGAGGGAGGGTGGAAGGGAGGCAAGGCTGGGAGGGTGGAAGGGAGGCTAGGCTGGGAGGGAGGGTGGAAGGGAGGCAAGGCTGGGAGGGAGGGTGGAATGGAGGCAAGGCTGGGAGGAAGGGAGGGAGGGTGGAAGGCAGGCAAGGCTGGGAGGGAGGGTGGAAGGGAGGCAAGGCTGGGAGGGAGGGTGGAAAGGAGGCTAGGCTGGGAGGAAGTGAGGGTGGAAGGGAGGCTTGACTGGGAGGGAGGGTGGAAGGGAGGCAAGGCTGGGAAGGAGGGTGGACGGGAGGCTAGTCTGGGAGGGAGGGTGGAAGGGAGGCTAGGCTGGGAGGGAGGGTGGAAGGGAGGCTAGGCTGGGAGGGAGGGAGGAAGGATGGAAGGGAGGCTAGGCTGGGAGGGAGGGAGGGTGGAAGGGAGGCTAGGCTTGGACGGAGGGAGGGTGGAAGGGAGGCTAGGCTGGGAGGGAGGGAGGGTGGAAGGGAGGCTAGTCTAGGCTGGGAGGGTGGAAGGGAGGCTAGGCTGGGAGGGAGGGAGGGTTGGTGGGAGGGAGGCTAGTCTGGGAGGGAGGGAGGGTGGAAGGGAGGCTTGGCTGGGAGGGAGGGAGGGTGGAAGGGAGGCTAGGCTGGGAGGGAGGGTGGAAGGGAGGCTAGTCTGGTAGGGGGGGAGGGTTGAAGGGAGGCTAGGCTGGGAGAGAGGGAGGGTGGAAGGGAGGCTAGGCTGGGAGGGAGTAAGGGAGGCTAAGCTGGGAGGGAGGGTGGAAGGGAGGCTTGGCTGGGAGGGAGGGAGGGAGGGAGGCTAGGCTGGGAGGGAGGGAGGGAGGATAGGCTGGGAGGGAGGAAGGGAGGATAGGCTGGGAGGGAGGGAGGGTGGGAGGGAGGATAGGCTGGGAGGGAGGGAGGGAGGAAGGGAGGATAGGCTGGGAGGGTGGAAGGGAGGCTAGGCTGGGAGGGAGGGAGGGTGGAAGGGAGGCTAGGCTGGGAGGGAGGGTGGAAGGGAGGCTAGGCTTGGAGGGAGGGAGGGTGGAAGGGAGGCTAGGCTGGGAGGGAGGGAGCGTGGAAGGGAGGCTAGGCTGGGAGGGAGGGAGGGTGGAATGGAGGCTAGGCTGGGAGGGAGGGTGGAAGGGAGGCTAGGCTGGGAGAGAGGGAGGGTGGAAGGGAGGCTTGGCTGGGAGGGATGGATAATGGAAGGGAGGCTAGGCTGGGAGGGAGTCTATGCTGGGAGGGAGGGAGGGTGGAAGGGAGGCTAGGCTGGGAGGGAGGGAGGGTGGAAGGGAGGCTTGGCTGGGAGGGAGGGAGGGAGGGTGGAAGGGAGGCTAGGCTGGGAAGGAGGGAGGGCGGAAGGGAGGCTTGGCTGGGAGGGAGGGAGGGAGGGTGAAAGGGAGGCTAGGCTGGGAGGGAGGGAGGGTGGAAGGGAGGCTTGGCTGGGAAGGAGGGAGGGTGGAAGGGGGGCTAGACTGGGAGGGAGGGAGGGTGGAAGGAAGGCTTGGCTGGGAGGGAGGGAGGGTGGAATTGAGGCTAGGCTGGGAGGGAGGGAGGGTGGAAGGGAAACTAGGCTGGGAGGGAGGGAGGGTGGAAGGGAGGCTTGGCTGGGAGGGAGGCTGGAAGGGAGGCTAGGCTGGGAGGGTGGAAGGGAGGCTAGGCTGCAAGGGAGGGAGGGTGGAAGGGAGGCTAGGCTGCAAGGGAGGGAGGGTGGAAGGGAGGCTAGGCTGGGAGGGAGGGTGGAAGGGAGGCTTGTCTGCAAGGGAGGGAGGGTGGAAGGGAGGCTAGGCTGGGAGGGAGGGAGGGTGGAAGGGAGGCTAGGCTGGGAGGGAGGGAGGGAGGGAGCGTGGAAGGGAGGCTTGGCTGGGAGGGAGGGAGGGTGGAAGGGAGGCTAGGCTGGGAGGGAGGGTGGAAGGGAGGCTAGGCTGGGAGGGTGGAAGGGAGGCTAGGCTGGGAGGGTGGAAGGGAGGCTTGGCTGGGAGGGAGGGAGGGTGGAAGGGAGGCTAGGCTGGGAGGGAGGGAGGGTGGAAGGGAGGCTAGGCTGGGAGGGAGGGAGAGTGGAAGGGAGGATAGGCTGGGAAGGAAGGTGGAAGGGAGGGAGGCTAGGCTGGGAGGGAGGCTAGGGTGGGAGGGAGGGAGGGTGGAAGGCAGGCTTGGCTGGGAGGGAGGGTGGAAGGGAGTCTAGGCTGGGAGGGAGGGAGGGTGGAAGGGAGGATAGGCTGGGAGGGAGGGAGGGTGGAAGGGAGGCTTGGCTGGGAGGGAGGGTGGAAGGGAGGCTCGGCTGGGGGGGAGGGAGGGTGGAAGGGAGGCTAGGCTGGGAGGGTGGAAGGCAGGCTTGGCTGGGAGGGAGGGTGGAAGGGAGGCTAGGCTGGGAGGGAGGGAGGGTGGAAGGGAGGCTTGGCTGGGAGGGAGGCTAGGCTGGGAGGGAGGGAGGGAGGGTGGAAGGGAGGCTTGGCTGGGAGGGAGGCTGGAAGGGAGGCTAGGCTGGGAGGGAGAGTGGAAGGGAGGCTAGGCTGGGAGGGTGGAAGGGAGGCTTGGCTGGGAGGGAGGGAGGCTAGGCTGGGAGGGAGGGAGGGAGGGTGGAAGGGAGGCTTGGCTGGGAGGGAGGGTGGAAGGGAGGCTAGGTTGGGAGGGAGGGAGGGTGGAAGGGAGGCTTGGCTGGGAGGGAGGGAGGGAGGCTAGGCTGGGAGGGAGGATGGGCTGGGAGGGAGGGAGGGTGGAAGGGAGGCTTGGCTGGGAGGGAGGGAGGGAGGCTAGGCTGGGAGGGAGGGAGGGTGGAAAGGAGGCTTGGCTGGGAGGGAGGGTGGAAGGGAGGCTTGGCTGGGAGGGAGGGAGGGTGGAAGGGAGGATAGGCTGGGAGGGAGGGAGGGAGGGTGGAAGGGAGGCTTGGCTGGGAGGGAGGGTGGATGGGTGGCTGGGCTGGGAGGGAGGAAGGGAGGATAGGCTGGGAGGGAGGGAGGGTGGATAGGCTGGGAAGGAGGGAGGGAGGGTGGAAGGGAGGATAGGCTGGGAGGGAGGGAGGGAGGGAGGGTGGAAGGGAGGATTGGCTGGGAGGGAGGGAGGGTGGAAGGGAGGATAGGCTGGGAGGGAGGGAGGGAGGGTGGAAGGGAGGATAGGCTGGGAGGGAGGGAGGGAGGGTGGAAGGGAGGATAGGCTGGGAGGGAGGGAGGGAGGGTGGAAGGGAGGATAGGCTGGGAGGGAGGGTGGAAGGGAGTATAGGCTGGGAGGGAGGGTGGAAGGGAAGCTTGGCTGGGAGGGAGGGAGGGTGGAAGGGAGGATAGGCTGGGAGGGAGGGAGGGTGGAAGGGAGGCTTGGCTGGGAGGGAGGGAGGGTGGAAGGGAGGATAGGCTGGGAGGGAGGGAGGGAGGGTGGAAGGGAGGCTTGGCTGGGAGGGAGGGAGGGAGGGTGGATAGGCTGGGAGGGAGGGAGGGAGGGTGGAAGGGAGGATAGGCTGGGAGGGAGGGTGGAAGGGAGGCTTGGCTGGGAGGGTGGAAGGGAGGCTTGGCGGGGAGGGTGGAAGGGAGGCTAGGCTGGGAGGGTGGAAGGGAGGCTTGGCTGGGTGGGAGGGCGGGTGGAAGGGAGGCTAGGCTGGGAGGGTGGAAGGGAGGCTTGGCTGGGTGGGAGGGAGGGTGGAAGGGAGGCTTGGCTGGGTGGGAGGGAGGGTGGAAGGGAGGCTTGGCTGGGTGGGAGGGAGGGTGGAAGGGAGGCTTGGCTGGGTGGGAGGGAGGGTGGAAGGGAGGCTTGGCTGGGTGGGAGGGAGGGAGGGAGGGAGGATAGGCTGGGAGGGAGGGAGGGTGGAAGGGAGGATAGGCTGGGAGGGAGGGAGGGAGGGAGGAAGGGAGGATAGGCTGGGAGGGAGGGAGGTAGGGTGGAAGGGAGGATAGGCTGGGAGGGAGGGAGGGAGGGTGGAAGGGAGGATAGGCTGGGAGGGAGGGCCGGTGGAAGGGAGGATAGGCTGGGAGGGAGGGTGGAAGGGAGGATAGGCTGGGAGGGTGGAAGGGAGGATAGGCTGGGTGGGAGGGAGGGAGGGTGGAAGGGAGGCTTGGCTGGGAGGGAGGGTGGAAGGGAGGCTTGGCTGGGAGGGAGGGTGGAAGGGAGGCTAGGGAGGGAGGGAGTGAGGAAGGGAGGATAGGCTTGGTGGGAGGGAGGGTGGAAGGAAGGCTAGGCTGGGAGGAAGGGAGGATAGTCTTCGCTGGCATGTCGTCATTATAGTCACTTCATAATGTGGTCAGGGAACCGTTGGAATTTCTGGTATTTATTTTTTTTTGCATAATATGAGTGATAGAGGAGAGTAGTAGGACTGCTAGTATCACCTGGTCCAGGAGCTGTCTTCTGTCATCACCAACATAGTGGTGCTACCACTGATCCATATATCTATATCGTGGCTAATAGGGAAAATTCGTCAATTAGCAAGAACTCATTTAAAATTAAGTTCTTTCTAAAATTTTCTCTTATACGCTTAAAGATATATATTTTTTTCATTTATTTTAATACAAAAATTAATAATTTTGTACCAAAGGAACCTTAGAAAACTTTCTTAACCTTACAGGTGCAACTAAATATATTTTAGATAAGTTTACAATAATATAATAATATATTCTTTTATATGTGTGTTTGAGTTCTGTCTTGGCTATATAACTTCAGTATTATTTATATCCCCTTTACTACTGTTTTCTATGTATTTACTCCAGTTACATTTACCCTACAAAAACATGTAGAATAATGTACGCATGTTTTAGAGAGTTGGTTGCCTTGATAATGTGTTCATAGGGAAGACTTGTGTCACAGGGAGATGACTTGGTGGTCGTCCACTGTGTGTTGTCCAGTGCATCTATGTTCATTCTGTAATTTGCAGACCAGAACTGCGCTGCATATTGTAAATGAGGACCTGTCACTGAAGTATAGAGTTGTAGTATAACCTTGGGACGTCTGTTACTTATACTTCTTGATACGAAGCCAACAAGTCTGTTAGCTTTATTGTTAACACGTATGCACTCTAGTCTTGGCTTTACATTTCTGCTAACCAGGGCTCTCTCTTTTTGTATCTTCTTACAGTAAATTATTTAGTATTTAATGATTGTTTACTCGAGATTGGGAACATATTTCTTTACATTGCACTGCGTATGCCACGTGTTTTAACACAACATTAATCTACCCACATCATCCTGAAACACAACAATGTTTTTAGATATTATTTGGTGACCTACTTATATTTCATTAGCGAGAAAAATGTTTCTCTTTATTCTGTCATCTACGTAGTTTATGAGGACGAACATTGAACTCTGTGTTGGTCAGCCTTGCAGTGCTCTAGCTGAGTACTTCTTCAGCAATACCGTGTGCCGCTACTTTCTTCTTTAGTCTTACATAAGTCATTGCAAGCAACGGCTTATGTTTATTGTGGTAAATTACTTCATGCAACAGATGATATTCATTGTTTACCCTTCAGGGTAACTTGGAATTGCATCCGTAGTTGATTCTGAACAGTCACTTTCCCACTGTTGATATGTGTAACTGGTGGGAAGTAGATTGCAAGATTCATCGGCCTTGTTCTGCCACTTCTTCTCTTAACATATGTTGAGAAATCTGCTTATTTTAGATAAGGTTGACATTAATTATGCCGTACATTAAAACCAGTAATTGCAGTAAGTCACAGAGGCGAGAATATTTAGCGATGCTGGAATAACATAAAAGGAGCTTCCTGGAAACCTAAGTAATATGTATTATGTAACACAAGAACACAAGTGCAACTGATATGACATTTGACTGTGCCAACGTTTCGCTCTCCAGGAGCTTTATCAAGCTGTTACAAATAATACAGAGAGTATATACAGGTATCAAGGTGAGAGGTAAAAGCATAATGTAATCTCTGGAGCGATTATATTGTTATTACATTTCAATCTAATACCTCATATATATGTTGTGCCGAATAGGTAAATCTTGCGGTTTTGGCGTTAATAGCGACGCCCTTCTTGCCGAATAAGGCAAACGAAAATTTGTGTATGCAATAATTTCGCAAAAGTCATTCTGAACCTAACGAAAAAAATATATTTTTAAACGTGTAAGAGAAAATTTTACAAAGGACTTAGATTTGAACGAGTTCTTGCTAATTGACCATTTTGCCTATTCGGCACGACATATATATATATATATATATATATATATATATATATATATATATATATATATATATAATGTATATATATATATATGTATATGTATATATATGTATATATATGTATATATATGTATATATATATATATATGTATATGTATATATATGTATATATGTATATATATATATATATATATATATATATATGTATATATATGTATATATATATATATATATATATATATATTATAATTATAGGGAGGTACCACCTCTAGAACTTTACTAGGGACCCTCATCCTCAGAGAAGACAATAAACATACCTCAGGGAAAACTCAAGGTTTCCCCCTATAATTTGTATATTATATATGTACATTATTAATAGAATACATTGATAGAAAACACAAACATAAATACAATGGTACAATATATCAAAGATTATGAATTTCCTCCAGCTCCTCCGAAGCCGGACGCGAGCCCAGTATGCAGCAAGCATTTCCCCTCTGGATGGCTACGCTGAGGCGCTGGAACATGAAAGTGGCTGCCCTTGGGTCCCTGGTGGTGTCGATGAGTCTGGAACCCAATTCTTTAAGGAAATGTGTGGCATGTTTTCCCCATGATCCCAAGGTCTCTGATCCCACTGGGACAAATTGACACTGTTGGCTTATGTCCCTGTACTTGCTGATCTTGTACTCCTCCCTGTGGTCAGCAGCTCCTCCCTGTCGCCCCACACTGTGATGGATATAGGTGTCAGCCAGTGTGGACACACAGGTATAGTCCCATGCTAAGAGCTTGCCATTCTTTCAAGGGTAGATGGTGATCCCATCGGGGCGGTTTGCTGGGTTGTGGGTATTGTTGGCTGCTAGTGATCGGGGCTCCGTCTCGGCTGGGCATCTACCTGTAGCAAGGGTTCTCTTTATGATGCCGTTGACATCATAATCTCCTGTGTGTGTCTCAGTATTGTTTGCAACAGCTTGACAGAGCTCCTGGAGAGCGAAACGTCGCCACAGTAAAATGTGGCATTAGTTGCACATGTGTTCTTTTATCTAACATTATGAGTAATTCTACCATTATCACACAGTTCACATTACAGCATCACCTCTCAGGCTTTTTGTATTTTTACACCTGCTTTTCCTCTCCTTGTACAATTTTCTATTTTTCTTTCTTATGGTGTAATGGCCTCATTCTTGTTTGTAATATTGGTGTCTGGTGTGCTGGTAGCAGGTTGAGTAATATTGGTGTCTGGTGTGCTGGTAGCAGGTTGAATAATATTGGTGTCTGGTGTGCTGGTAGCAGGTTGAGTAATATTGGTGTCTGGTGTGCTGGTAGCAGGTTGAATAATATTGGTGTCTGGTGTGCTGGTAGCAGGTTGAATAATATTGGTGTCTGGTGTGCTGGTAGCAGGTTGAGTAATATTGGTGTCTGGTGTGCTGGTAGCAGGTTGAATAATATTGGTCTCTGGTGTGCTGGTAGCAGGTTGAGTAATATTGGTGTCTGGTGTGCTGGTAGCAGGTTGAATAATATTGGTGTCTGGTGTGCTGGTAGCAGGTTGAATAATATTGGTGTCTGGTGTGCTGGTAGCAGGTTGAATAATATTGGTGTCTGGTGTGCTGGTAGCAGGTTGAATAATATTGGTGTCTGGTGTGCTGGTAGCAGGTTGAGTAATATTGGTGTCTGGTGTGCTGGTAGCAGGTTGAGTAATATTGGTGTCTGGTGTGCTGGTAGCAGATTGAATAATATTGGTGTCTGGTGTGCTGGTAGCAGGTTGAGTAATATTGGTGTCTGGTGTGCTGGTAGCAGGTTGAATAATGTTCGTCTCTGGTGTGCTGGTAGCAGGTTGAATAAAATTGGTCTCTGGTGTGCTGGTAGCAGGTTGAGTAATATTGGTCTCTGGTGTGCTGGTAGCAGGTTGAGTAATATTGGTCTCTGGTGTGCTGGTAGCAGGTTGAATAATATTGGTCTCTGGTGTGCTGGTAGCAGGTTGAGTAATATTGGTCTCTGGTGTGCTGGTAGCAGGTTGAATAAAATTGGTCTCTGGTGTGCTGGTAGCAGGTTGAGTAATATTGGTCTCTGGTGTGCTGGTAGCAGGTTGAATAATGTTGGTCTCTGGTGTGCTGGTAGCAGGTTGAATAATATTGGTCTCTGGTGTGCTGGTAGCAGGTTGAGTAATATTGATCTCTGGTGTGCTGGTAGCAGGTTGAATAATGTTGGTCTCTGGTGTGCTGGTAGCAGGTTGAATAAAATTGGTCTCTGGTGTGCTGGTAGCAGGTTGAATAATATTGGTCTCTGGTGTGCTGGTAGCAGGTTGAGTAATATTGGTCTCTGGTGTGCTGGTAGCAGGTTGAATAATATTGGTCTCTGGTGTGCTGGTAGCAGGTTGAATAATATTGGTCTCTGGTGTGCTGGTAGCAGGTTGAGTAATATTGGTCTCTGGTGTGCTGGTAGCAGGTTGAATAATATTGGTCTCTGGTGTGCTGGTAGCAGGTTGAGTAATATTGGTCTCTGGTGTGCTGGTAGCAGGTTGAGTAGTATTGGTCTCTGGTGTGCTGGTAGCAGGTTGAGTAATATTGGTCTCTGGTGTGCTGGTAGCAGGTTGAATAATGTTGGTCTCTGGTGTGCTGGTAGCAGGTTGAATAAAATTGGTCTCTGGTGTGCTGGTAGCAGGTTGAATAATATTGGTCTCTGGTGTGCTGGTAGCAGGTTGAGTAATATTGGTCTCTGGTGTGCTGGTAGCAGGTTGAATAATGTTGGTCTCTGGTGTGCTGGTAGCAGGTTGAATAATATTGGTCTCTGGTGTGCTGGTAGCAGGTTGAGTAATATTGGTCTCTGGTGTGCTGGTAGCAGGTTGAATAATGTTGGTCTCTGGTGTGCTGGTAGCAGGTTGAATAAAATTGGTCTCTGGTGTGCTGGTAGCAGGTTGAATAATATTGGTCTCTGGTGTGCTGGTAGCAGGTTGAGTAATATTGGTCTCTGGTGTGCTGGTAGCAGGTTGAATAATATTGGTCTCTGGTGTGCTGGTAGCAGGTTGAATAATATTGGTCTCTGGTGTGCTGGTAGCAGGTTGAGTAATATTGGTCTCTGGTGTGCTGGTAGCAGGTTGAATAATATTGGTCTCTGGTGTGCTGGTAGCAGGTTGAGTAATATTGGTCTCTGGTGTGCTGGTAGCAGGTTGAGTAGTATTGGTCTCTGGTGTGCTGGTAGCAGGTTGAGTAATATTGGTCTCTGGTGTGCTGGTAGCAGGTTGAATAATATTGGTCTCTGGTGTGCTGGTAGCAGGTTGAGTAATATTGGTCTCTGGTGTGCTGGTAGCAGGTTGAATAATATTGGTCTCTGGTGTGCTGGTAGCAGGTTGAGTAATATTGGTCTCTGGTGTGCTGGTAGCAGGTTGAGTAATATTGGTCTCTGGTGTGCTGGTAGCAGGTTGAATAATATTGGTCTCTGGTGTGCTGGTAGCAGGTTGAATAATATTGGTCTCTTGTGTGCTGGTAGCAGGTTGAATAATATTGGTCTCTGGTGTGCTGGTAGCAGATTGAGTAATATTGGTCTCTGGTGTGCTGGTAGCAGGTTGAATAATATTGGTCTCTGGTGTGCTGGTAGCAGGTTGAATAATATTGGTCTCTGGTGTGCTGGTAGCAGGTTGAATAATATTGGTCTCTGGTGTGCTGGTAGCAGGTTGAGTAATATTGGTCTCTGGTGTGCTGGTAGCAGGTTGAGTAATATTGGTCTCTGGTGTGCTGGTAGCAGGTTGAATAATATTGGTCTCTGGTGTGCTGGTAGCAGGTTGAATAATATTGGTCTCTGGTGTGCTGGTAGCAGGTTGAGTAATATTGGTCTCTGGTGTGCTGGTAGCAGGTTGAATAATATT
>NC_091309.1:2761006-2798506 GCF_038502225.1 Cherax quadricarinatus | reverse complement strand
TACTCTCACTGTCACGCTACTCTCACTGTCACGCTACTCTCACTGACACGCTACTCTCACTGACACGCTACTCTCACTGTCACGCTACTCTCACTGACACGCTACTCTCACTGACACGCTACTCTCACTGTCACGCTACTCTCACTGACACGCTACTCTCAATGACACGCTACTCTCACTGTCACGCTACTCTCACTGACACGCTACTCTCACTGTCACGCTACTCTCATTGACACGCTACTCTCACTGTCACGCTACTCTCACTGTCACGCTACTCTCACTGACACGCTACTCTCACTGACACGCTACTCTCAGTGACAAGCTACTCTCACTGTCACGCTACTCTCACTGACACGCTACTCTCACTGACACTCTCACTGACACGCTACTCTCACTGACACGCTACTCTCACTGACACGCTACTCTCACTGTCACGCTACTCTCACTGACACGCTACACGCTACTCTCACTGTCACGCTACTCTCACTGACACGCTACTCTCACTGTCACGCTACTCTCACTGACACGCTACTCTCACTGTCACGCTACTCTCACTGACACGCTACTCTGACAAACACGCTACACTCTCACTGACATGCTACTCTCACAAACATGCTACACTCTCAGAAACACGCAACAATCTCACGAACACGCTACACTCACGAACACGCTACACACACAAACACGCTACACTCTCACGAACACGCTACACTCTTGGAAACACGCTACACTCTCACGAACACGCTACACTCTCACGAACACGCTACACTCTCACGAACACGCTACACACACAAACACGCTACACTCTCACGAACACGCTACACTCTCACGAACACGGCACACTCTCACGAACACGCTACACACACAAACACGCTACACTCACGAACACGCTACACTCTCACGATCACGCTTCGCTCTCCCAAACACGCTACACTCTCACTGACATGCTACTCTCACAAGCACGCTACACTCTCAGAAACACGCAACAATCTCACGAACACGCTACACTCACGAACACGCTACACACACAAACACGCTACACTCTCACGAACACGCTACACTCTCACGAACACGCTACACTCTCACGAACACGCTACACTCTCACGAACACGCTACACTCTCACGAACACGCTACACTCTCACGAACACGCTACACTCTCACGAACACGCTACACACACAAACACGCTACACTCTCACGAACACGCTACACTCTCACGAACACGGCACACTCTCACGAACACGCTACACACACAAACACGCTACACTCACGAACACGCTACACTCTCACGATCACGCTTCGCTCTCCCAAACACGCTACACACTCACGAACACGCTTCACTCTCCCAAACACGCTACACTCTCACGAACACGCTACACACACAAACACGCTACACACACAAACACGCTACACTCTCACAAACACGCTACACTCTCACGAACACGCTACACACACAAACACGCTACACTCTCACGAACACGCTACACTCTCACGAACACGCTACACACACAAACACGCTACACTCTCACAAACACGCTACACTCTCACAAACACGCTACACTCTCACAAACACGCTACACTCTCACAAACACGCTACACTCTCACAAACACGCTACACACTCACAAACACGCTACACTCACGAACACGCTACACTCTCACAAACACGCTACACTCATGAACACGCTACACTCACAAACACGCTACACACTCACAAACACGCTACACTCATGAACACGCTACACTCTCACAAACACGCTACACACTCACAAACACGCTACACTCATGAACACGCTACACTCTCACAAACACGCTACACTCACGAACACGCTACACTCGCAAACACGCTACACTCGCAAGCACGCTACACTCATGAACACGCTACACACTCACAAACACGCTACACTCACGAACACGCTACACTCGCAAACACGCTACACTCGCAAACACGCTACACTCACAAACGCTACACTCTCACAAACACACAAACACGCTACACTCACGAACACGCTACACTCACAAACGCTACACTCTCACAAACACACAAACACGCTACACTCACGAACACGCTACACACTCACAAACGCTACACTCACAAACACACTCACAAACACGCTACATACCCACAAACACGCTACACTCACGAACACGCTACACACTCACGAACACGCTACACTCTCACAAACACACTCACAAACACGCTACATACCCACAAACACGCTACACTCACGAACACGCTACACACTCACGAACACGCTACACTCACAAACACTCACAAACACGCTACATACCCACAAACACGCTACACTCACGAACACGCTACACACTCACGAACACGCTACACTCACAAACACGCTACACTCACGAACACGCTACATACCACGCTACACTCTCACAAACACACTACACACGCTACACTCAAGAACTCGCTACTCACTCACTAACACGATACACTCTCACAAACACGCTACACTCACGAACACGCTACACTCACAAACACACTCACAAACACGCTACATACCCTCAAACACGCTACACTCACGAACACGCTACTCACTCACGAACACGCTACACTCTCACAAACACACTCACAAACACGCTACACTCACAAACACGCTACACTCACAAACACGCTACACTCACGAACACGCTACACTCACAAACATGCTACACTCTCACAAACACGCTACACTCACGAACACGCTACACTCTCACAAACACACTCACAAACACGCTACACTCACGAACACGCTACACTCTCACAAACACGCTACACTCACGAACACGCTACACTCTCACGAACACGCTACACTCTCACGAACACGCTACACTCACAAACACGCTCACAAACACGCTACACTCTCACGAACACGCTACACTCACGAACACGCTACACTCTCACAAACATGCTACACACTCACAAACACTCTACACTCACGAACACGCTACACTCTCACGAACACGCTACACTCTCACGAACACGCTACACTCACGAACACGCTACACTCTCACAAACATGCTACACACTCACAAACACTCTACACTCACGAACACGCTACACTCACGAACACGGTACACTCTCACGAACACGCTACACTCACGAACACGCTACACTCACAAACACGCTACACTCACGAACACGCTACACTCTCACAAACACGCTACACTCACAAACACGCTACACTCTCACGAACACGCTACACTCACGAACACGCTACACTCACGAACACGCTACACTCTCACGAACACGCTACACTCTCACGAACACGCTACACTCTCACGAACACGCTATTGCAGCCTTCCGCTTATAACCAGAAAGACCTGTGACCAGTTGCCGGCCTGACCGAGTCCCTTCTTCTTCTTCTTCTTCTTCTTCTTCTTCTTCTTCTTCTTCTTCTTCTTCTTCTTCTTCTTCTTCTTCTTCTTCTTCTTCTTCTTCTTCTTCTTCTTCTTCTTCTTCTTCTTCTTCTTCTTCTTCTTCTTCTCCTCCTCCTCCTCCTCCTCCTCCTCCTCCTCCTCCTCCTCCTCCTCCTCCTCCTCCTCCTCCTCCTCCTTCTCCTCCTTCTCCTTCTCCTTCTTCTCCTAGTCCTCCTCCTCCTCCTCTTCTTCCTCCTCCTTCTCTTCTTCCTCCTCCTTCTCTTCTTCCTCCTCCTCCTCTTCTTCCTCCTCCTCTTCTTCCTCTTCCTCCTCCTCTTCCTCATTTTCTTCCTCCTCTTCCTCATTTTCTTCCTCTTCTCCTCCTCATCGTTCTCCTCATCCTTCTCATCCTCCTCCTCCTCCTTATCCTCCACCTCCTGGTGGTACAGAAGACTGAGGAACTACCCTGGAAATAAGCCACAGTGCTTGTCTTTCTTGGGTTACCCTGGGTTGTTAATACCAAGACTGTGTTTTCCCCTCCCCCCACCTTCCCCGCACCTTCCCTGCACCTTCCCCCCACCTTCACCCCACCTTCCCCCACCTTCCCCCCACCTTCCACCCACCTTCCCCCCACCTTCCCCCCACCTTCCCCCTGCATGTCCACTGTGTTGCTAACATGGGACATTTAAAGATAAATATATTCATCTTCGTGTATCTACTTTACGTTGATCAATGTTAAGTGTTGCAACATCTGTCAATGTTAAGTGTTGCAACACCTGTCAAGGTTGTGTTGCAACACCTGTCAATGTTAAGTGTTGCAACACCTGTCAATGTTAAGTGTTGCAACACCTGTCAATGTTAAGTGTTGCAACACCTGTCAAGGTTGTGTTGCAACACCTGTCAATGTTAAGTGTTGCAACACCTGTCAAGGTTGTGTTGCAACACCTGTCAATGTTAAGTGTTGCAACACCTGTCATCTTCCTCAACTATTCTCTCTATTGGATTGAAAAACGTTTCTAGCTGAGGAAGCTTCTCATTACTAAAGATGCCCGGGTGTGCCCCATACCCAGTGTTGGCCAGGGTGTGCCCCATACCCAGTGTTGGCCAGGGTGTGCCCCATACCCAGTGTTGGCCAGGGTGTGCCCCATACCCAGTGTTGGCCAGGGTGTGCCCCATACCCAGTGTTGGCCAGGGTGTACCACATACCCAGTGTTGGCCCGGGTGTGCCCCATACCCAGTGTTGGCCAGGGTGTGCCCCATACCCAGTGTTGGCCAGGGTGTGCCCCATACCCAGTGTTGGCCAGGGTGTGCCCCATACCCAGTGTTGGCCAGGGTGTGTCCTATACCCAGTGTTCGCCAGGGTGTGTCCTATACCCAGTGTTGGCCAGGGTGTACCCCCATACCCAGTGTTGGCCAGGGTGTGCCCCATACCCAGTGTTGGCCAGGGTGTTCCCCCTACCCAGTGTTGGCCAGGGTGTTCCACATACCCATTGTTGGCCAGGGTGTGCCCCATACCCAGTGTTCGCCAGGGTGTGCCCCATACCCAGTGTTGGCCAGGGTGTACCCCATACCCAGTGTTGGCCAGGGTGTGCCCCATACCCAGTGTTGGCCAGGGTGTGCCCCATACCCAGTGTTGGCCAGGGTGTGCCCCATACCCAGTGTTGGCCAGGGTGTGCCCCATACCCAGTGTTGGCCAGGGTGTGCCCCATACCCAGTGTTGGCCAGGGTGTGCCCCATACCCAGTGTTGGCCAGGGTTTGCCCCATACCCAGTGTTGGCCAGGGCGTGCCCCATACCCAGTGTTGGCCAGGGTGTGCCCCATACCCAGTGTTGGCCAGGGTGTGCCCCATACCCAGTGTTGGCCAGGGTGTGCCCCATACCCAGTGTTGGCCAGGGTGTGCCCCATACCCAGTGTTGGCCAGGGTGTGCCCCATACCCAGTGTTGGCCAGGGTGTGCCCCATACCCAGTGTTGGCCAGGGTGTGCCCCATACCCAGTGTTGGCCAGGGTGTGCCCCATACCCAGTGTTGGCCAGGGTGTGCCCCATACCCAGTGTTGGCCAGGGTGTACCTCATACCCATTGTTGGCCAGGGTGTGCCCCATACCCAGTGTTCGCCAGGGTGTACCCCATACCCAGTGTTGGCCGGGGTGTACCCCATACCCAGTGTTGGCCGGGGTGTGCCCCATACCCAGTGTTGGCCAGGGTGTACCCCATACCCAGTGTTGGCCAGGGTGTGTCCTATACCCAGTGTTGGCCAGGGTGTGCCCCATACCCAGTGTTGGCCAGGGTGTACCCCATACCCATTGTTGGCCAGGGTGTGTCCTATACCCAGTGTTGGCCAGGGTGTACTCCCATACCCAGTGTTGGCCAGGGTGTACCCCATACCCAGTGTTGGCCAGGGTGTGTCCTATACCCAGTGTTGGCCAGGGTGTGCCCCATACCCAGTGTTGGCCAGGGTGTACCCCATACCCATTGTTGGCCAGGGTGTGTCCTATACCCAGTGTTGGCCAGGGTGTGTCCTATACCCAGTGTTGGCCAGGGTGTACCCCATACCCAGTGTTGGCCAGGGTGTGTCCTATACCCAGTGTTGGCCAGGGTGTGTCCTATACCCAGTGTTGGCCAGGGTGTGTCCTATACCCAGTGTTGGCCAGGGTGTGTCCTATACCCAGTGTTGGCCAGGGTGTACCCCATACCCAGTATTGGCCAGGGTGTACCCCATACCCAGTGTGGGCCAGGGTGTGTCCTATACCCAGTGTTGGCCAGGGTGTGCCCCATACCCAGTGTTGGCCAGGGTGTGCCCCATACCCAGTGTTGGCCAGGGTGTGTCCTATACCCAGTGTTGGCCAGGGTGTGTCCTATACCCAGTGTTGGCCAGGGTGTGTCCTATACCCAGTGTTGGCCAGGGTGTGCCCCATACTCAGTGTTGGCCAGGGTGTGTCCTATACCCAGTGTTGGCCAGGGTGTGTCCTATAGCCAGTGTTGGCCAAGGTGTACCCCATACCCAGTGTTGGCCAGGGTGTACCCCATACCCAGTGTGGGCCAGGGTGTGTCCTATACCCAGTGTTGGCCAGGGTGTGCCCCATACCCAGTGTTGGCCAGGGTGTGTCCTATACCCAGTGTTGGCCAGGGTGTGTCCTATACCCAGTGTTGGCCAGGGTGTGTCCTATACCCAGTGTTGGCCAGGGTGTGTCCTATACCCAGTGTTGGCCAGGGTGTACCCCATACCCAGTGTTGGCCAGGGTGTACCCCATACCCAGTGTGGGCCAGGGTGTGTCCTATACCCAGTGTTGGCCAGGGTGTGTCCTATGCCCAGTGTTGGCCAGGGTGTGTCCTATAGTGTTGGCCAGGTTGTGTCCTATACCCAGTGTTGGCCAGGGTGTGCCCCATGCCCAGTGTTGGCCAGGGTGTGCCCCATACCCAGTGTTGGCCAGGGTGTGTCCTATACCCAGTGTTGGCCAGGGTGTGTCCTATACCCAGTGTTGGCCAGGGTGTGTCCTATACCCAGTGTTGGCCAGGGTGTGCCCATACCCAGTGTTGGCCAGGGTGTGCCCCATACCCAGTGTTGGCCAGGGTGTGTCCTATACCCAGTGTTGGCCAGGGTGTGCCTCATACCCATTGTTGACCAGGGTGTACCCCATACCCAGTGTTGGCCAGGGTGTGCCACATACCCAGTGTTGGCCAGGGTGCACCCCATACCCAGTGTTGACCAGGGTGTACCTCATACCCAGTGTTGGCCAGGGTGTACCACATACCCAGTGTTGGCCCGGGTGTACCCCATACCCAGTGTTGGCCCGGGTGTACCCCATACCCAGTGTTGGCCAGGGTGTACCCCATACCCAGTGTTGGCTAGGGTGTACCCCATACCCAGTGTTGGCCAGGGTGTACCACATACCCAGTGTTGGCCGGGTGTACCCCATACCCAGTGTTGGTCAGGGTGTACCCCATACCCAGTGTTGGCCAGGGTGTACCCCATACCCAGTGTTGGCCAGGGTGTGCCCCATATCCAGTGTTGGCCAGGGTGTACTCCCATACCCAGTGTTGGCCAGGGTGTGCCCCATACCCAATGTTGGCCAGGGTGCACCCCATACCCAGTGTTGACCAGGGTGTACCTCATACCCAGTGTTGGCCAGGGTGTACCACATACCCAGTGTTGACCCGGGTGTACCCCATACCCAGTGTTGGCCCGGGTGTACCCCATACCCAGTGTTGGCCAGGGTGTACCCCATACCCAGTGTTGGCCAGGGTGTACCCCATACCCAGTGTTGGCCAGGGTGTACCACATACCCAGTGTTGGCCGGGTGTACCCCATACCCAGTGTTGGTCAGGGTGTACCCCATACCCAGTGTTGGCCAGGGTGTACCCCATACCCAGTGTTGGCCAGGGTGTGCCCCATATCCAGTGTTGGCCAGGGTGTACTCCCATACCCAGTGTTGGCCAGGGTGTGCCCCATACCCAATGTTGGCCAGGGTGTGTCCCGTACCTAGTGTTGGCCCGGGTGTGCCCCATACCCAGTGTTGGCCAGGGTGTGCCCCATACCCAGTGTTGGCCCGGTTGTGCCCCATACCCAGTGTTGGCCAGGGTGTGCCCCGTACCCAGTGTTGGCCCGGGTGTGCCCCATACCCATTGTTGACCAGGGAGTGCCCCACACACACAGTGTTGGCCAGGGTGTACCCCACACTCAGTGTTGGCCAGGGTGTACCTCACATTCAGTGTTGGCCAGTGTGTGCCCCACACACACAGTGTTGGCCAGGGTGTGCCCCCACACTCACACAGTGTTGGCCAGGGTGTGCCCCCACACTCACACAGTGTTGGCCAGTGTGTGCCCCACACTCACACAGTGTTGGCCAGTGTGTGCCCCACACTCACACAGTGTTGGCCAGTGTGTGCCCCACACTCACCCAGTGTTGGCCAGTGTGTACCCCACACTCACACAGTGTTGGCCAGGGTCTGCCCCCCACACTCACACAGTGTTGGCCAGGGTGTGCCCCCACACTCACACAGTGTTGGCCAGGATGTGCCCCCACACTCACACAGTGTTGGCCAGGGTGTGCCCCCACACTCACACAGTGTTGGTCAGTGTGTGCCCCACACTCACACAGTGTTGGCCAGTGTGTGCCCCACACTCACCCAGTGTTGGCCAGTGTGTACCCCACACTCACACAGTGTTGGCCAGTGTGTACCCCACACTCACACAGTGTTGGCCAGTGTGTGTCCCACACTCACACAGTGTTGGCCAGTGTGTGCCCCACACTCACACAGTGTTGGCCAGTGTGTACCCCACACTCACACAGTGTTGGCCAGTGTGTACCCCACACTCACACAGTGTTGGCCAGTGTGTGTCCCACACTCAGTGTTGGCCAGTGTGTGTCCCACACTCAGTGTTGGCCAGTGTGTACCCCACACTCACACAGTGTTGGCCAGTGTGTGTCCCACACTCAGTGTTGGCCAGTGTGTACCCCACACTCACACAGTGTTGGCCAGTGTGTGTCCCACACTCAGTGTTGGCCAGTGTGTACCCCACACTCACATAGTGTTGGCCAGTGTGTGTCCCACACTCAGTGTTGGCCAGTGTGTACCCCACACTCACACAGTGTTGGCCAGTGTGTACCCCACACTCACATAGTGTTGGCCAGTGTGTGTCCCACACTCAGTGTTGGCCAGTGTGTACCCCACACTCACATAGTGTTGGCCAGTGTGTGTCCCACACTCAGTGTTGGCCAGTGTGTGTCCCACACTCAGTGTTGGCCAGTGTGTGTCCCACACTCAGTGTTGGCCAGTGTGTGTCCCACACTCAGTGTTGGCCAGTGTGTGTCCCACACTCAGTGTTGGCCAGTGTGTGTCCCACACTCAGTGTTGGCCAGTGTGTGTCCCACACTCAGTGTTGGCCAGTGTGTGTCCCACACTCAGTGTTGGCCAGTGTGTGTCCCACACTCAGTGTTGGCCAGTGTGTGTCCCACACTCAGTGTTGGCCAGTGTGTGTCCCACACTCAGTGTTGGCCAGTGTGTGTCCCACACTCAGTGTTGGCCAGTGTGTGTCCCACACTCAGTGTTGGCCAGTGTGTGTCCCACACTCAGTGTTGGCCAGTGTGTGTCCCACACTCAGTGTTGGCCAGTGTGTGTCCCACACTCAGTGTTGGCCAGTGTGTACCCCACACTCACATAGTGTTGGCCAGTGTGTGTCCCACACTCAGTGTTGGCCAGTGTGTGTCCCACACTCAGTGTTGGCCAGTGTGTGTCCCACACTCAGTGTTGGCCAGTGTGTGTCCCACACTCAGTGTTGGCCAGTGTGTGTCCCACACTCAGTGTTGGCCAGTGTGTGTCCCACACTCAGTGTTGGCCAGTGTGTGTGTCCCACACTCAGTGTTGGCCAGTGTGTGTCCCACACTCAGTGTTGGTCAGTGTGTGTCCCACACTCAGTGTTGGCCAGTGTGTGTCCCACACTCAGTGTTGGCCAGTGTGTGTCCCACACTCACGTAGGTAAGCCTATTTTCAGACTACATAAGGTAAATATTGGAGTACACAGCGCCAACATGGAGCCCATCACGTGAATCACAAGAGAAGGTTTTACAGTTTTTGATCACCAGGTTGCTTCCTGAGGTTAATGTTCTTGTGTATATTTGTCACATTGTATTTGACTCTTCCAAGTCCTCGTTTTATAAATATATAAAGTGGGTCACAGCGTCATGTTTTTTTGACTCACCTGAGGACACTTACCCATAAGTAAACTCTGAAATATCTAGTATTACATTATGTTAATGACATTCTACGTACATTTTACCAAAGTTGGTATGTTTTCATGGGAGGACCGGTCTAATTGCTTGGACCGGTCCTCCCATTACTGTATCCAGCCTGGTTGCTTCCCCTTCCCCAGATACTGTACGACGTTTTGTGGTGTAGAAGAGAAGCAGCAGTGGTGCGCCAGAAGCAGCAGTGGTGCGCCAGTAATTTCGTCAGTTAGTGGGCGATCAAAGCGTACATCTAGTTGACTCCTGGAGTCATCGTCTCCGCGGCTCAGTTTCAGGCGGCCTCCTGCTTGATGGCTGTTGAATTCATATTTTACCTGGGCAAGACAATCACAACACTGTGTTTCTCCAGTGATGAGCTGAACACTGCCTCATTGCAGCAGCTTGCAAACTGTCAAGTTTTGTATGAGGTGCAATCTCAAGAGCTTCGTGCCACTCACGGCTCTGCATAACAAGTTGTCAAGGAGAACACTTTCTTAGGATTAACCCAGAAAGGTTAATAACTCAAGATAACCTCGAAGAAGGTAGAATTTATTACCTCTCGGGCGCTTCAACCCTCAGCACTTACGTTACGTGTTACAAGGACAGCAGGTGTGAGGAGGATTGCCCATACTTTTCAGCTTTCCTTAGGATGGAACCTGGTGCTTTGGTTGTGAGGCCACCACGCTACCACTGGCCGCTACAACCACTGAGTGCAGGGCACACACAATGCCTCGCTTCAAGGATTGCAAGATTACAACTAGAACACCTTCACTCTTGCTACTCAGAGTCTGCTGTGACCTAACTTGTGGAATGTGACCTTGGAGCAGTGACTGACCAGAGTCTGCTGTGACCTCACTTGTGGAAGGTGACCTTGGAGCAGTGACTGAGGAGAAAGTTGTGCAGTGACCTTGTGCTCCACATTCCTGGCACGGCCCTTGCAGGGGCTGGCAGGCGGGGGAGGACGGGGAGGCATGCAGGATGTAGGAGTGCCTCCACACGCAGAGAGAGAGAGAGAGAGAGAGAGACAGAGAGAGAGAGACAGAGAGAGAGAGAGAGACAGAGAGAGAGAGAGAAAGAGAGAGAGGGAGAGAGAGGAAGGAGAGAGGGAGAGAGCTGTGAGTGGAAAGAGAGAGCTCTACATTCGGTGATTTTCTTGTAGATTTTGATTCCTCCTTATATGGTAGTGATTGTAGGGATGATGGCCCCTGCTGCCCCGTCTCAGATCAGGTCTCCTCAGATGGAAAGGAAATATAACACGACTAAGAACCATGAAGAAATATTGAACTCAGTTTGTGAGAAGCACCTGTCATGTGTTTGTGAGAAACACCTGTCATGTGTTTGTGAGAAGCACCTGTCATGTGTTTGTGAGAAGCACCTGTCATGTGTTTGTGAGAAACACCTGTCATGTGTTTGTGAGAAGCACCTGTCATGTGTTTGTGAGAAGCACCTGTCATGTGTTTGTGAGAAACACCTGTCATGTGTTTGTGAGAAACACCTGTCATGTGTTTGAGAAACACCTGTCATGTGTTTGAGAAACACCTGTCATGTCTTTGAGAAACACCTGTCATGTGTTTGTGAGAAACACCTGTCATGTGTTTGTGAGAAACACCTGTCATGTGTTTGAGAAGCACCTGTCATGTGTTTGTGAGAAGCACCTGTCATGTGTTTGTGAGAAACACCTGTCATGTGTTTGTGAGAAACACCTGTCATGTGTTTGAGAAACACCTGTCATGTGTTTGAGAAACACCTGTCATGTGTTTGAGAAACACCTGTCATGTGTTTGTGAGAAACACCTGTCATGTGTTTGTGAGAAACACCTGTCATGTGTTTGAGAAGCACCTGTCATGTGTTTGTGAGAAGCACCTGTCATGTGTTTGTGAGAAACACCTGTCATGTGTTTGTGAGAAACACCTGTCATGTGTTTGAGAAACACCTGTCATGTGTTTGTGAGAAACACCTGTCATGTGTTTGTGAGAAGCACGTGTCATGTGTTTGTGAGAAACACCTGTCATGTGTTTGTGAGAAGCACCTGTCATGTGTTTGTGAGAAACACCTGTCATGTGTTTGTGAGAAACACCTGTCATGTGTTTGAGAAACACCTGTCATGTGTTTGTGAGAAACACCTGTCATGTGTTTGTGAGAAGCACGTGTCATGTGTTTGTGAGAAACACCTGTCATGTGTTTGTGAGAAACACCTGTCATGTGTTTGTGAGAAACACCTGTCATGTGTTTGTGAGAAACACCTGTCATGTGTTTGTGAGAAACACCTGTCATGTGTTTGTGAGAAGCACGTGTCATGTGTTTGTGAGAAGCACGTGTCATGTGTTTGTGAGAAACACCTGTCATGTGTTTGTGAGAAGCACCTGTCATGTGTTTGTGAGAAACACCTGTCATGTGTTTGTGAGAAACACCTGTCATGTGTTTGTGAGAAACACCTGTCATGTGTTTGTGAGAAGCACGTGTCATGTGTTTGTGAGAAGCACGTGTCATGTGTTTGTGAGAAACACCTGTCATGTGTTTGTGAGAAGCACCTGTCATGTGTTTGTGAGAAGCACCTGTCATGTGTTTGTGAGAAGCACCTGTCATGTGTTTGTGAGAAACACCTGTCATGTGTTTGTGAGAAACACCTGTCATGTGTTTGTGAGAAACACCTGTCATGTGTTTGTGAGAAGCACCTGTCATGTGTTTGTGAGAAGCACGTGTCATGTGTTTGTGAGAAACACCTGTCATGTGTTTGTGAGAAGCACGTGTCATGTGTTTGTGAGAAACACCTGTCATGTGTTTGTGATAAACACCTGTCATGTGTTTGTGAGAAGCACGTGTCATGTGTTTGTGATAAACACCTGTCATGTGTTTGTGATAAACACCTGTCATGTGTTTGTGATAAACACCTGTCATGTGTTTGTAAGGTTCACCTGTCGTGTGTTTGTAAGGTTCACCTGTCATGTGTTTGTAAGGTTCACCTGTCGTGTGTTTGTAAGGTTCACCTGTCATGTGTTTGTAAGGTTCACCTGTCATGTGTTTGTAAGGTTCACCTGTCGTGTGTTTGTAAGGTTCACCTGTCATGTGTTTGTAAGGTTCACCTGTCATGTGTTTGTAAGGTTCACCTGTCATGTGTTTGTAAGGTTCACCTGTCATGTGTTTGTAAGGTTCACCTGTCATGTGTTTGTAAGGTTCACCTGTCATGTGTTTGTAAGGTTCACCTGTCATGTGTTTGTAAGGTTCACCTGTCATGTGTTTGTAAGGTTCACCTGTCATGTGTTTGTAAGGTTCACCTGTTATCTTATTTAAACATTTACAAGGTTCACCTACCATTTTACATACTGAAGGTTCGTGGTTCGATCCCGGCACGGGTAGAAACGGTGATCATGTTTCCTTACACGTGCTGCCCTGTTCACCTAGCGGTAAGTAGGTACCCAGATGTTAGTCAACTGTTGTGGGTGGCATCCTGGGGCCGGTAGTGTGCGTTAAATAGGACAGGGCTTTGAAACGATACGAGGTAGGATAACAGCTCTTAGCCTGTGTAAAAAAAACAACTGTACCTGTCATCTTAGGTGTTGACGAGATGTAAATGACCAGAGATCCTGCCAGAGTGCAAAACTTGTAAGAGGATTTCTTTACTCACTATCTTCTTGGATGGTTGCCGCGAGCCACCATGACTTTGCTCTCCTTACTGCTGCTGTTTTCTCTCTTCTTTGTCTGGGTAGATGTAGAAAGTTATTGTAATACGTGATGTAGAAAGTTACTGTAATACGTGATGTAGAAAGTTATTGTAATACGTGATGTAGAAAGTTATTGTAATACGTGATGTAGAAAGTTATTGTAATACGTGATGTAGAAAGTTACTGTAATACGTGATGTAGAAAGTTATTGTAATACGTGATGTAGAAAGTTACTGTAATACGTGATGTAGAAAGTTATTGTAATACGTGATGTAGAAAGTTACTGTAATACGTGATGTAGAAAGTTACTGTAATACGTTATTTATGCTATTATTGGCCATGTTCATGCTATTATTGGCCATGTTCATGCTATTATTGGCCATGTTCATGCTATTATTGGCCATGTTCATGCTATTATTGGCCATGTTCATGCTATTGTTGGCCATGTTCATGCTATTGTTGGCCATGTTCATGCTATTGTTGGCCATGTTCATGCTATTGTTGGCCATGTTCATGCTATTATTGGCCATGTTCATGCTATTATTGACCATGTTCATGCTATTGTTGGCCATGTTCATGCTATTGTTGGCTATGTTCATGCTATTATTGGCCATGTTCATGCTATTGTTGGCCATGTTCATGCTATTATTGGCCATGTTCATGCTATTATTGGCCATGTTCATGCTATTATTGGCCATGTTCATGCTATTATTGGCCATGTTCATGCTATTATTGGCCATGTTCATGCTATTAGTGGCCATGTTCATGCTATTAGTGGCCATGTTCATACTATTATTGGCCATGTTCATGCTATTAGTGGCTATATTCATGCTATTAGTGGCCATGTTCATGCTATTATTGGCCATGTTCATGCTATTATTGGCCATGTTCATGCTATTAATGGCCATATTCATGCTATTAGTGGCCATGTTCATGCTATTATTGGCCATGTTCATGCTATTATTGGCCATGTTCATGTTATTGGCCATGTTCATGCTATTATGGGCCATGTTCATGCTATTATTGGCCATGCTCATGCTGTTATTGGCCATGTTCATGCTATTATGGGCCATGTTCATGCTATTATTGGCCATGTTCATGCTATTATTGGCCATATTCATGCTATTGGTTTTATGCTATTAGTGGCCATGTTCATGCTATTATTGGCCATGTTCATGCTATTATGGGCCATGTTCATGCTATTATGGGCCATGTTCATGCTATTATTGGCCATGTTCATGCTATTATTGGCCATGTTCATGCTATTATTGGCCATGTTCATGCTATTATGGGCCATGTTCATGCTATTATTGGCCATGTTCATGCTATTATTGGCCATGTTCATGCTATTATTGGCCATGTTCATGCTATTATTGGCCATGTTCATGCTATTATTGGCCATGTTCATGCTATTGTTGGCCATGTTCATGCTATTGTTGGCCATGTTCATGCTATTGTTGGCCATGTTCATGCTATTATTGGCCATGTTCATGCTATTATTGACCATGTTCATGCTATTGTTGGCCATGTTCATGCTATTGTTGGCTATGTTCATGCTATTATTGGCCATGTTCATGCTATTGTTGGCCATGTTCATGCTATTATTGGCCATGTTCATGCTATTATTGGCCATGTTCATGCTATTATTGGCCATGTTCATGCTGTTAGTGGCCATGTTCATGCTATTGGTTTCATGCTATTAGTGGCCATTTTCATGCTGTTAGTGGCCATGTTCATGCTATTATTGGCCATGTTCATGCTATTAGTGGCCATATTCATGCTATTAGTGGCCATGTTCATGCTATTATTGGCCATGTTCATGCTATTATTGGCCATGTTCATGCTATTAGTGGCCATATTCATGCTATTAGTGGCCATGTTCATGCTATTATTGGCCATGTTCATGCTATTATTGGCCATGTTCATGTTATTGGCCATGTTCATGCTATTATGGGCCATGTTCATGCTATTATGGGCCATGTTCATGCTATTATTGGCCATGCTCATGCTGTTATGGGCCATGTTCATGCTATTATGGGCCATGTTCATGCTGTTATTGGCCATGTTCATGCTATTATTGGCCATGCTCATGCTGTTATGGGCCATGTTCATGCTATTATGGGCCATGTTCATGCTATTATTGGCCATGATCATGCTGTTATGGGCCATGTTCATGCTGTTAGTGGCCATGTTCATGCTATTAGTGGCCATGTTCATGCTATTAGTGGCCATGTTCATAAAAAATTGCACACCTGTGTCGCAGTCACTGATTAGAAAGTTTGCAGGTGGAAATATTGTGATGTGTTAGCTCTTGTACTCCCCTCCCTGTCTCCCCTCCCTGTCTCCCCTCCCTGTCTCCCCTCCCTGTCTCCCCTCCCTGTCTCCCCTCCCTGTCTCCCCTCCCTGTCTCCCCTCCCTGTCTCCCCTCCCTGTCTCCCCTCCGTGTCTCCCCTCCCTGTCTCCCCTCCCTGTCTCCCCTCCCTGTCTCCCCTCCCTGTCTCCCCTCCCTGTCTCCCCTCCGTGTCTCCCCTCCCTGTCTCCCCTCCCTGTCTCCCCTCCCTGTCTCCCCTCCCTGTCTCCCCTCCCTGTCTCCCCTCCCTGTCTCCCCTCCCTGTCTCCCCTCCCTGTCTCCCCTCCCTGTCTCCCCTCCCTGTCTCCCCTCCCTGTCTCCCCTCCCTGTCTCCCCTCCGTGTCTCCCCTCGCTGTCTCCCCTCCCTGTCTCCCCTCCCTGTCTCCCCTCCGTGTCTCCCCTCCGTGTCTCCCCTCCCTGTCTCCCCTCCCTGTCTCCCCTCCCTGTCTCCCCTCCCTGTCTCCCCTCCCTGTCTCCCCTCCCTGTCTCCCCTCCCTGTCTCCCCTCCGTGTCTCCCCTCCCTGTCTCCCCTCCCTGTCTCCCCTCCCTGTCTCCCCTCCCTGTCTCCCTCCCTGTCTCCCCTCCCTGTCTCCCCTCCGTGTCTCCCCTCCCTGTCTCCCCTCCCTGTCTCCCCTCCCTGTCTCCCCTCCCTGTCTCCCCTCCCTGTCTCCCCTCCCTGTCTCCCCTCCCTGTCTCCCCTCCCTGTCTCCCCTCCCTGTCTCCCCTCCCTGTCTCCCCTCCCTGTCTCCCCTCCCTGTCTCCCCTCCGTGTCTCCCCTCCCTGTCTCCCCTCCCTGTCTCCCCTCCCTGTCTCCCCTCCGTGTCTCCCCTCCGTGTCTCCCCTCCCTGTCTCCCCTCCCTGTCTCCCCTCCCTGTCTCCCCTCCCTGTCTCCCCTCCCTGTCTCCCCTCCCTGTCTCCCCTCCCTGTCTCCCCTCCCTGTCTCCCCTCCCTGTCTCCCCTCCGTGTCTCCCCTCCCTGTCTCCCCTCCCTGTCTCCCCTCCCTGTCTCCCCTCCGTGTCTCCCCTCCGTGTCTCCCCTCCCTGTCTCCCCTCCCTGTCTCCCCTCCCTGTCTCCCCTCCCTGTCTCCCCTCCCTGTCTCCCCTCCCTGTCTCCCCTCCCTGTCTCCCCTCCCTGTCTCCCCTCCCTGTCTCCCCTCCCTGTCTCCCCTCCCTGTCTCCCCTCCCTGTCTCCCCTCCCTGTCTCCCCTCCCTGTCTCCCCTCCCTGTCTCCCCTCCCTGTCTCCCCTCCGTGTCTCCCCTCCCTGTCTCCCCTCCCTGTCTCCCCTCCCTGTCTCCCCTCCGTGTCTCCCCTCCGTGTCTCCCCTCCCTGTCTCCCCTCCCTGTCTCCCCTCCCTGTCTCCCCTCCCTGTCTCCCCTCCCTGTCTCCCCTCCCTGTCTCCCCTCCCTGTCTCCCCTCCCTGTCTCCCCACCGTGTCTCCCCTCCGTGTCTCCCCTACCTGTCTCCCCACCCTGTCTCCCCTCCCTGTCTCCCCTCCGTGTCTCCCCTCCGTGTCTCCCCTCCCTGTCTCCCCTCCCTGTCTCCCCTCCCTGTCTCCCCTCCCTGTCTCCCCTCCCTGTCTCCCCTCCCTGTCTCCCCTCCCGGTCTCCCCTCCCGGTCTCCCCTCCGTGTCTCCCCTCCGTGTCTCCCCTCCGTGTCTCCCCTCCCTGTCTCCCCTCCCTGTCTCCCCTCCCTGTCTCCCCTCCCTGTCTCCCCTCCCTGTCTCCCCTCCCTGTCTCCCCTCCCTGTCTCCCCTCCCTGTCTCCCCTCCCTGTCTCCCCTCCCTGTCTCCCCTCCCTGTCTCCCCTCCGTGTCTCCCCTCCCTGTCTCCCCTCCCTGTCTCCCCTCCCTGTCTCCCCTCCGTGTCTCCCCTCCCTGTCTCCCCTCCCTGTCTCCCCTCCCTGTCTCCCCTCCCTGTCTCCCCTCCCTGTCTCCCCTCCCTGTCTCCCCTCCCTGTCTCCCCTCCCTGTCTCCCCTCCGTGTCTCCCCTCCCTGTCTCCCCTCCGTGTCTCCCCTCCCTGTCTCCCCTGCCTGTCTCCCCTCCCTGTCTCCCCGCCCTGTCTCCCCTCCCTGTCTCCCCTCCCTGTCTCCCCTCTGTGTCTCCCCTCTGTGTCTCCCCTCCGTGTCTCCCCTCCCTGTCTCCCCTCCCGGTCTCCCCTCCCTGGCTCCCCTCCGTGTCTCCCCTCCGTGTCTCCCCTCCCTGTCTCCCCTCCGTGTCTCCCCTCCCTGTCTCCCCTTCCTGTCTCCCCTCCCTGTCTCCCCTCCCTGTCTCCCCTCCCTGTCTCCCCTCCCTGTCTCCCCTCCCTGTCTCCCCTCCCTGTCTCCCCTCCCTGTCTCCCCTCCCTGTCTCCCCTCCCTGTCTCCCCTCCCTGTCTCCCCTCCGTGTCTCCCCTCCCTGTCTCCCCTCCCTGTCTCCCCTCCGTGTCTCCCCTCCGTGTCTCCCCTCCCTGTCTCCCCTCCCTGTCTCCCCTCCCTGTCTCCCCTCCCTGTCTCCCCTCCCTGTCTCCCCTCCCTGTCTCCCCTCCGTGTCTCCCCTCCCTGTCTCCCCTCCCTGTCTCCCCTCCGTGTCTCCCCTCCCTGTCTCCCCTCCCTGTCTCCCCTCCCTGTCTCCCCTCTGTGTCTCCCCTCCGTGTCTCCCCTCCCTGTCTCCCCTCCCTGTCTCCCCTCCCAGTCTACCCACCCAGTCTCCCCTCCCTGTCTCCCCTCCCTGTCTCCCCTCCCTGTCTCCCCTCCCTGTCTCCCCTCCCTGTCTCCCCTCCCTGTCTCCCCTCCGTGTCTCCCCTCCCTGTCTCCCCTCCCTGTCTCCCCTCCCTGTCTCCCCTCCGTGTCTCCCCTCCCTGTCTCCCCTCCCTGTCTCCCCTCCCTGTCTCCCCTCCCTGTCTCCCCTCCCTGTCTCCCCTCCCTGTCTCCCCTCCGTGTCTCCCCTCCGTGTCTCCCCTCCGTGTCTCCCCTCCGTGTCTCCCCTCCGTGTCTCCCCTCCCTGTCTCCCCTCCCTGTCTCCCCTCCCTGTCTCCCCTCTGTGTCTCCCCTCCCTGTCTCCCCTCCCTGTCTCCCCTCCCTGTCTCCCCTCCCTGTCTCCCCTCCGTGTCTCCCCTCCGTGTCTCCCCTCCCTGTCTCCCCTCCGTGTCTCCCCTCCCTGTCTCCCCTCCCTGTCTCCCCTCCCGGTCTCCCCTCCCTTTCTCTCCTCCCCATCTCCCCTCCCTGTCTCCCCTCCCTGTCTCCCCTCCCTGTCTCCCCTCCCTGTCTCCCCTCCGTGTCTCCCCTCCCTGTCTCCCCTCCCTGTCTCCCCTCCCTGTCTCCCCTCCCTGTCTCCCCTCCGTGTCTCCCCTCCGTGTCTCCCCTCCCTGTCTCCCCTCCCTGTCTCCCCTCCCTGTCTCCCCTCCCTGTCTCCCCTCCCTGTCTCCCCTCCCTGTCTCCCCTCCCTGTCTCCCCTCCCTGTCTCCCCTCCCTGTCTCCCCTCCCTGTCTCCCCTCCGTGTCTCCCCTCCCTGTCTCCCCTCCCTGTCTCCCCTCCCTGTCTCCCCTCCCTGTCTCCCCTCCCTGTCTCCCCTCCCTGTCTCCCCTCCCTGTCTCCCCTCCCTGTCTCCCCTGCCTGTCTCCCTTCCCTGTCTCCCCTCCCTGTCTCCCCTCCCTGTCTCCCCTCCCTTTCTCCCCTCCCCATCTCCCCTCCCTTTCTCTCCTCCCCATCTCCCCTCCCTGTCTCCCCTACGTCTCCCCTCCCTGTCTCCCCTCCCTGTCTCCCCTCCCTGTCTCCCCTCCCTGTCTCCCCTCCCTGTCTCCCCTCCCTGTCTCCCCTCCCAGTCTCCCCGGCCGGTCGCCCCGCCCTGTCTCCCCGCCCTGTCTCCCCTCCCTGTCTCCCCTCCCTGTCTCCCCTCCCTGTCTCCCCACCCTGTCTCCCCTCCCTGTCTCCCCTCCGTGTCTCCCCTCCCTGTCTCCCCTCCCTGTCTCCCCTCCCTGTCTCCCCTCCGTGTCTCCCCTCCCTGTCTCCCCTCCCTGTCTCCCCTCCCTGTCTCCCCTCCCTGTCTCCCCTCCCTGTCTCCCCTCCCTGTCTCCCCTCCCTGTCTCCCCTCCCTGTCTCCCCTCCCTGTCTCCCCTCCCTGTCTCCCCTCCCTGTCTCCCCTCCCTGTCTCCCCTCCCTGTCTCCCCTCCCTGTCTCCCCTCCCTGTCTCCCCTCCCTGTCTCCCCTCCCTGTCTCCCCTCCCTGTCTCCCCTCCCTGTCTCCCCTCCCTGTCTCCCCTCCCTGTCTCCCCTCCCTGTCTCCCCTCCCTGTCTCCCCACCCTGTCTCCCCTCCCTGTCTCCCCTCCCTGTCTCCCCTCCCTGTCTCCCCTCCCTGTCTCCCCTCCCTGTCTCCCCTCCCTGTCTCCCCTCCCTGTCTCCCCTCCCTGTCTCCCCTCCGTGTCTCCCCTCCCTGTCTCCCCGCCCGGTCTCCCCTCCCTGTCTCCCCTCTCCCTCCCTGTCTCCCCTCCCTGTCTCCCCTCCCTTTCTCCCCTCCCTGTCTCCCCTCCCTGTCTCCCCTCCCTGTCTCCCCTCCCTGTCTCCCCTCCCTGTCTCCCCTCCCTGTCTCCCCTCCCTGTCTCCCCTCCCTGTCTCCCCTCCCTGTCTCCCCTCCCTGTCTCCCCTCCCTGTCTCCCCTCCCTGTCTCCCCTCCCTGTCTCCCCTCCCTGTCTCCCCTCCCTGTCTCCCCTCCCTGTCTCCCCTCCCTGTCTCCCCTCCCTGTGTCTCCCCTCCCTGTGTCTCCCCTCCGTGTCTCCCCTCCGTGTCTCCCCTCCCTGTCTCCCCTCCCTGTCTCCCCTCCCTGTCTCCCCTCCCTGTCTCCCCTCCCTGTCTCCCCTCCCTGTCTCCCCTCCCTGTCTCCCCTCCCTGTCTCCCCTCCCTGTCTCCCCTCCGTGTCTCCCCTCCCTGTCTCCCCTCCCTGTCTCCCCTCCCTGTCTCCCCTCCCTGTCTCCCCTCCGTGTCTCCCCACCCTGTCTCCCCACCCTGTCTCCCCTCCCTGTCTCCCCTCCCTGTCTCCCCTCCCTGTCTCCCCTCCCTGTCTCCCCTCCCTGTCTCCCCTCCCTGTCTCCCCTCCCTGTCTCCCCTCCCTGTCTCCCCTCCGTGTCTCCCCTCCCTGTGTGCCCTCCCCTCCGTGTCTCCCCTCCGTGTCTCCCCTCCCTGTCTCCCCACCCTGTGTCTCCCCTCCCGGTCTCCCCTCCCTGTCTCCCCTCCCTGTCGCCCCTCCCTGTCTCCCCTCCCTGTCCCCCTCCCTGTCTCCCCTCCGTGTCTCCCCTCCCTGTGTCTCCCCTCCCTGTCTCCCCTCCCTGTCTCCCCTCCGTGTCTCCCCTCCGTGTCTCCCCTCCCTGTCTCCCCTCCCTGTCTCCCCTCCCTGTCTCCCCTCCCTGTCTCCCCTCCCTGTCTCCCCTCCCTCCCCTCCGTGTCTCCCCTCCCTGTCGCCCCTCCCTGTCTCCCCTCCGTGTCTCCCCTCCCTGTCTCCCCTCCCTGTCCCCCTCCCTGTCTCCCCTCCCTGTCTCCCCTCCCTGTCTCCCCTCCCTGTCTCCCCTCCGTGTCTCCCCTCCCTGTCTCCCCTCCCTGTCTCCCCTCCCTGTCTCCCCTCCCTGTCTCCCCTCCCTGTCTCCCCTCCCTGTCTCCCCTCCGTGTCTCCCCTCCCTGTCTCCCCTCCTTGTCTCCCCTCCCTGTCTCCCCTCCCTGTCTCCCCTCCCTGTCTCCCCTCCGTGTCTCCCCTCCCTGTCTCCCCTCCCTGTCTCCCCTCCCTGTCTCCCCTCCCTGTCTCCCCTCCCTGTCTCCCCTCCCTGTCTCCCCTCCCTGTCTCCCCTCCCTGTCTCCCCTCCCTGTCTCCCCTCCCTGTCTCCCCTCCCTGTCTCCCCTCCCTGTCTCCCCTCCCTGTCTCCCCTCCGTGTCTCCCCTCCCTGTCTCCCCTCCTTGTCTCCCCTCCGTGTCTCCCCTCCCTGTCTCCCCTCCCTGTCTCCCCTCCCTGTCTCCCCTCCCTGTCTCCCCTCCCTGTCTCCCCTCCGTGTCTCCCCTCCCTGTCTCCCCTCCCTGTCTCCCCTCCCTGTCTCCCCTCCGTGTCTCCCCTCCGTGTCTCCCCTCCCTGTCTCCCCTCCCTGTCTCCCCTCCCTGTCTCCCCTCCCTGTCTCCCCTCCCTGTCTCCCCTCCCTGTCTCCCCTCCCTGTCTCCCCTCCGTGTCTCCCCTCCCTGTCTCCCCTCCCTGTCTCCCCTCCCTGTCTCCCCTCCGTGTCTCCCCTCCGTGTCTCCCCTCCGTGTCTCCCCTCCCTGTCTCCCCTCCCTGTCTCCCCTCCGTGTCTCCCCTCCCTGTCTCCCCTCCCGGTCTCCCCTCCCTGTCTCCCCTCCCTGTCTCCCCTCCCTGTCTCCCCTCCGTGTCTCCCCTCCCTGTCTCCCCTCCCTGTCTCCCCTCCCTGTCTCCCCTCCCTGTCTCCCCTCCCTGTCTCCCCTCCGTGTCTCCCCTCCGTGTCTCCCCTCCCTGTCTCCCCTCCGTGTCTCCCCTCCCTGTCTCCCCTCCCTGTCTCCCCTCCCTGTCTCCCCTCCCTGTCTCCCCTCCCTGTCTCCCCTCCCTGTCTCCCCTCCGTGTCTCCCCTCCGTGTCTCCCCTCCCTGTCTCCCCTCCCTGTCTCCCCTCCGTGTCTCCCCTCCGTGTCTCCCCTCCCTGTCTCCCCTCCCTGTCTCCCCTCCCTGTCTCCCCTCCCTGTCTCCCCTCCCTGTCTCCCCTCCCTGTCTCCCCTCCCTGTCTCCCCTCCGTGTCTCCCCTCCCTGTCTCCCCTCCCTGTCTCCCCTCCCTGTCTCCCCTCCGTGTCTCCCCTCCGTGTCTCCCCTCCGTGTCTCCCCTCCCTGTCTCCCCTCCCTGTCTCCCCTCCCTGTCTCCCCTCCCTGTCTCCCCTCCGTGTCTCCCCTCCGTGTCTCCCCTCCCTGTCTCCCCTCCCTGTCTCCCCTCCCTGTCTCCCCTCCCTGTCTCCCCTCCCTGTCTCCCCTCCCTGTCTCCCCTCCCTGTCTCCCCTCCCTGTCTCCCCTCCCTGTCTCCCCTCCCTGTCTCCCCTCCCTGTCTCCCCTCCCTGTCTCCCCTCCCTGTCTCCCCTCCCTGTCTCCCCTCCCTGTCTCCCCTCCCTGTCTCCCCTCCGTCTCCCCTCCGTGTCTCCCCTCCCTGTCTCCCCTCCCTGTCTCCCCTCCCTGTCTCCCCTCCCTGTCTCCCCTCCGTGTCTCCCCTCCGTGTCTCCCCTCCCTGTCTCCCCTCCCTGTCTCCCCTCCCTGTCTCCCCTCCGTGTCTCCCCTCCCTGTCTGTGTCTCCCCTCCCTGTCTCCCCTCCCTGTCTCCCCTCCCTGTCTCCCCTCCCTGTCTCCCCTCCCTGTCTCCCCTCCGTGTCTCCCCTCCCTGTCTCCCCTCCCTGTCTCCCCTCCCTGTCTCCCCTCGCTGTCTCCCCTCCCTGTCTCCCCTCCCTGTCTCCCCTCCCTGTCTCCCCTCCGTGTCTCCCCTCCCTGTCTCCCCTCCCTGTCTCCCCTCCCTGTCTCCCCTCCCTGTCTCCCCTCCCTGTCTCCCCTCCGTGTCTCCCCTCCCTGTCTCCCCTCCCTGTCTCCCCTCCCTGTCTCCCCTCCGTGTCTCCCCTCCCTGTCTCCCCTCCCTGTCTCCCCTCCCTGTCTCCCCTCGCTGTCTCCCCTCCCTGTCTCCCCTCCCTGTCTCCCCTCCCTGTCTCCCCTCCGTGTCTCCCCTCCCCTGTCTCCCCTCCCTGTCTCCCCTCCCTGTCTCCCCTCCCTGTCTCCCCTCCCTGTCTCCCCTCCCTGTCTCCCCTCCCTGTGTCTCCCCTCCCTGTCTCCCCTCCCTGTCTCCCCTCCCTGTCTCCCCTCCCTGTCTCCCCTCCCTGTCTCCCCTCCCTGTCTCCCCTCCCTGTCTCCCCTCCCTGTCTCCCCTCCCTGTCTCCCCTCCCTGTCTCCCCTCCGTGTCTCCCCTCCGTGTCTCCCCTCCCTGTCTCCCCTCCCTGTCTCCCCTCCCTGTCTCCCCTCCCTGTCTCCCCTCCCTGTCTCCCCTCTGTGTCTCCCCTCTGTGTCTCCCCTCCGTGTCTCCCCTCCCTGTCTCCCCTCCCTGTCTCCCCTCCGTGTCTCCCCTCCGTGTCTCCCCTCCGTGTCTCCCCTCCGTGTCTCCCCTCCGTGTCTCCCCTCCTTGTCTCCCCTCCGTGTCTCCCCTCCCTGTCTCCCCTCCCTGTCTCCCCTCCCCTCCCAGCCGGACAGACCACCCCCATCTCTCCCACAGTAAGAAAGTTCACTTAAATCTAATAAACTTCTTAGATATAGTGAATTGTCTGAGTTTTTCACACAGTGTTAACCGTGTGCCTTAATTTTCCACAGTAGTCTCTGATGTGGGACTATTAAAAGCCTTACTGAAGTTCATATATACATATTTATTACCATGATCCACCTCCTCAAATACCTTGGTGAAAAAAGTTAATAAATTCGTAAGGCAAGAATGCCCTTTTGTAAAACCATGCTGAGAGTCGTTGATTAATTTATGCATTTTAAGATGGCTACGAATTGCCTCGGCAGTTACTGATTCCATAAATTTTCCCACTATGGAGGTTAGGCTTCTTGGTCTGTAGTTCGAAGCTAAGGACCTGTCACCTGCTTTAAAAATAGATAATATATTTGCCATTTTCTACTTATCTGGCACTATGCCAGTTTGTAGTGATATGTTGAAAAGATTAGCCAAAGGTTTGCTAAGCTCCTCTTTATGTTCCTTTAGAACCCTTGCATACAGTTCATCAGGACCTGGAGATTTGTTAGGTTTTAATTTATTTATTTGTCTAAGGACCATGTCACTTGTGACCTTAATCGTGTATAGTTTATCATCGTCCTGTTCTATATAATTTATTATTTCCGGAATATCACTAGTATCTTCCTGTGTAAAAACTGAGAGGAAGTGTTAAAAATTCTACACATTTCCTTATCACTGTCGGTGAGCTGACCTGAACAACTTTTGCGTAGGCCTATCTTGTCCCTAATGTTGATTCTGTATACTTGAAATAATCCTTTTGAGTTAGTCTACTAGCGTGGTGTGGGTGACACGTCGTCTACTAGCGTGGTGTGGGTGACACGTCGTTTACTAGCGTGGTGTGGGTGACACGTCGTCTACTAGCGTGGTGTGGGTGACACGTCGTCTACTAGCGTGGTGTGGGTGACACGTCGTTTACTAGCGTGGTGTGGGTGACACGTCGTCTACTAGCGTGGTGTGGGTGATACGTCGTCTACTAGCGTGGTGTGGGTGACACGTCGTCTACTAGCGTGGTGTGGGTGACACGTCGTCTACTAGCGTGGTGTGGGTGACACGTCGTCTACTAGCGTGGTGTGGGTGACACGTCGTCTACTAGCGTGGTGTGGGTGACATGTCGTCTACTAGCGTGGTGTGGGTGACACGTCGTCTACTAGCGTGGTGTGGGTGACACGTCGTCTACTAGCGTGGTGTGGGTGACATGTCGTCTACTAGCGTGGTGTGGGTGACACGTCGTCTACTAGCGTGGTGTGGGTGACACGTCGTCTACTAGCGTGGTGTGGGTGACACGTCGTCTACTAGCGTGGTGTGGGTGACACGTCGTCTACTAGCGTGGTGTGGGTGACACGTCGTCTACTAGCGTGGTGTGGGTGACACGTCGTCTACTAGCGTGGTGTGGGTGACACGTCGTCTACTAGCGTGGTGTGGGTGACACGTCGTCTACTAGCGTGGTGTGGGTGACACGTCGTCTACTAGCGTGGTGTGGGTGACACGTCGTCTACTAGCGTGGTGTGGGTGACACGTCGTCTACTAGCGTGGTGTGGGTGACACGTCGTCTACTAGCGTGGTGTGGGTGACATGTCGTCTACTAGCGTGGTGTGGGTGACACGTCGTCTACTAGCGTGGTGTGGGTGACACGTCGTCTACTAGCGTGGTGTGGGTGACATGTCGTCTACTAGCGTGGTGTGGGTGACACGTCGTCTACTAGCGTGGTGTGGGTGACACGTCGTCTACTAGCGTGGTGTGGGTGACACGTCGTCTACTAGCGTGGTGTGGGTGACACGTCGTCTACTAGCGTGGTGTGGGTGACACGTCGTCTACTAGCGTGGTGTGGGTGACACGTCGTAATAATGATACTTATTTTGTTAGAGATGTTTTTTTCTTCCACTAAGTAGGTGCCTAGCTCCTCTTTTGTACATAGGTTCCATTAGGTAGGTACCTAGCTCATGTTTTCTAGATATGTATAGATAGGTGGTGGACACGGTTCCTGGACATGTCTCATACTCACGTGTCCAGTACTCTGGACACGGTACCTGGACATGTCTGATACTCGTGTCCAGTAACTCTGGACACGGTACCTGGACATGTCTGATACTCGTGTCCAGTGACTCTGGCACGGTACCTGGACATGTCTCATACTCACGTGTACAGTAACTCTGGACACGGTACCTGGACATGTCTGATACTCGTGTCCAGTGACTCTGGCACGGTACCTGGACATGTCTCATACTCACGTGTACAGTAACTCTGGACACGGTACCTGGACATGTCTGATACTCGTGTCCAGTGACTCTGGCACGGTACCTGGACATGTCTCATACTCACGTGTACAGTAACTCTGGACACGGTACCTGGACATGTCTGATACTCATTGTCCAGTGTAGGCGTAGCCTGAGAGTGTGGGTGTAGCGTCAGTGTAGGTGTAGCCTCAGTGTGGGTGTAGTATTCCTGTGTGGGTGTAGTATACCTGTGTGGGTGTAGTATACTTGTGTGGGTGTAGTATACCTGTGTGGGTGTACTGTAGTGTGAATAACCTCTCGCACAGTTAATGCTGCTACACTACCCTTCCCTCCCCTCCCCTCCCCTACCCCCCTACCCTACCCCCTCCACTCCCCTACCCCTCCCCTCCCCTCCCCTACCCTCCCCTCCCCCCCCTCCTCTACCCTCCCCTACCCTTCCCCACTCCCCTACCCTACCCTCCCCTCCCCTACCCCACTCCCCTCCCCTACCCCACTCCCCTCCCCTACCCTCCCCTCCCCTCCCCTAGCCTTCCCTCCCTCTGCCCTTCTACACATCCCTCCTCACCCTCTTCGCCTCCTCCTCCCCCTCCCCTTCTCCTCACCCATCACCCTCCAGTCACCCATCACCCTCACCCTCTTCGCCTCCTCCTCCCCCTCCCCTTCTCCTCACCCATCACCCTCCAGTCACCCATCACCCTCACCCCACCCATCACCCTCACCTCCCTCCTCACCCTCTTCGCCTCCTCCTCCCCCTCCCCTTTTCCTCAACCATCACCCTCCAGTCACCCATCACCCTCACCCCACCCATCACCCTCACCTCACCCATCACCCTTCCCCTCACCCACCACCCTCCCCCTCACCCCTTACCCTCCCCTCTCCCATTACCCTCCCCTCACCCTCTGTCTCTCTTCCCCTTCCTCCCTCCCTCCCTCCCTTCAGAACGGTGCTTAATGCTAAATAAGCATTCTTGATCCACTGACTTAGAACTACCCAACCTCTCCCTTGAACTTTACTCCCTGGAACGCAGGCGAGAAAGTTACATCATAATTTACACCTGGAAAATCGTAGAGGGACTAGTCCCAAGTCTGCACGCAAAAATCACTTTTTACGAAAGCAACAGGGGCCCCAAGACTGATCAGCTGCCTCCCAGCATACATAAGGGGGATTACTAATAGACCCCTGGCGGCAATCAAGACCCCTGGCTGTCTTCAAGACCCCTGACTGTCTTCAAGACCCCTGACTGTCTTCAAGACCCCTGGCTGTCTTCAAGACCCCTGGCTGCCTTCAAGACCCCTGGCTGTCTTCAAGACCCCTGGCTACCTTCAAGACCCCTGGCTGTCTTCAAGACCCCTGGCTGTCTTCAAGACCCCTGACTGTCAAGACCCCTGGCTGTCTTCAAGACCCCTGGCTGTCTTCAAGACCCCTGGCTGCCTTCAAGACCCCTGGCTATCTTCAAGAAACCTGGCTGTCTTCAAGAAGGCGCTGGACAGGCATCTATAATCAGTACCTGATCAGCCGGGCTGTTGTTCGTACGTTGGTTTTGCGTGCAGCTAGCAGTAACAGCCTGGTTGATCAGACCCTGAGCCACCATGAGGCCTGGTCTCAGAACGGGCCGCGGGGGCATTGACCCCCAGAACATCTTACTGGTAGTAGTGGTGGTAGGCTGGACCGGTAGTATTGGTAGCACTGGTGGTACACCGGGCTGGTAGTAGGCTGGGCTGGTAGTATGTCGGGCTGACAGTAGTTAGGGCTCGTAGTAGGTCGGGCGGGTAGTAGGCTGGGCTGCAAGGTCAGGCTGGTATGTCGGGCTTGTATGTCGGTTTGGTAGTAGGTCGGGCTGGTAGCAGGTTGTGCTGGTAGGTCGGGCTGGTAGTAGGTCGGGCAGGTAGTAGGTTGTGCTGGCAGGAGGTCGGGCTGGTAGTAGGTCGGGCAGGTAGTAGGTCGGGCTGGCAGTAGGTCGGGCTGGTAGTAGGTCGGGCTGGTAGTAGGTCGGGCAGGTAGTAGGTCGGGCTGGCAGTAGTTAGGGCTGGTAGTAGGTCGGGCTGGGGGTAGGTTGGGCTGGCAGGTCGGGCTGGTAGTAGGATTGACTGGTACTAGGTCAGGATGGCTGCAGGTTGGGTTGGCAGTAGGTCGGGCTGGTAGTAGGTTGTGCTGGCAGTAGGTCGGGCTGGTAGTAGGTCGGGCAGGTAGTAGGTCGGGCTGGTAGTAGGTTGGGCTGGCAGTAGGTCGGGCTGGTAGTAGATCGGGTTGGTGGTAGGTCGGGCAGGTAGTAGGTCGGGCTGGCAGTAGGTCGGGCTGGTAGTAGATCGGGCTGGTAGTAGGTCGGGCAGGTAGTAGGTCGGGCTGGCAGTAGGTCGGGCTGGTAGTAGGTTGTGCTGGCAAGTCGGGCTGGTAGTAGGCTGGGCTGGTAGTAGGTTGGGCTGGCAGTAGATGGGGCTGGCAGTAGGTAGGGCTGGTAGTAGGTCGGGCAGGCGGTAGGCCGGCCTGGCAGTAGGTCGGGCTGGTAGTGGGTCGGGCTTGCAGTAGGTCGGGCAGGTAGTAGGTCGGGCAGGCAGTAGGTCGGGCTAGTAGTAGGTCGGGCTGGTAGTAGGTCGGGTTGGTAGTAGGTCAGGCTGGTAGTAGGTTGGGCTGGCAGTAGGTCGGGCTGATAGGTAGGGCTGGTAGTAGGTCGGGCAGGCAGTAGGTCGGGCAGGTAGTAGGTCGGGCAGGCAGAAGGTCGGGCTAGTAGTAGGTCGGGCTGGTAGTAGGTCGGGTTGGTAGTAGGTCGGGCTGGCAGTAGGTCGGGCAGGTAGTAGGTCGGGTTGGTAGTAGGTCAGGCTGGTAGTAGGTTGGGCTTGCAGTAGGTTGGGCTGGTAGTAGGTCGGGCAGGTAGGAGGTCGGGTTGGTAGTAGGTCAGGCTGGTAGTAGGTTGGGCTGGCAGTAGGTCGGGCTGGTAGTAGGTCGGACAGGTAGTAGGTCGGGCAGGTAGTAGGTTGGTTTGGTAGTAGGTAGGGCTGGTAGTAGGTCGGGCAGGCGGTAGGCCGGCCTGGCAGTAGGTCGGGCTGGTAGTGGGTCGGGCTGGCAGTAGGTCGGGCAGGTAGTAGGTCGGGCAGGCAGTAGGTCGGGTTAGTAGTAGGTCGGGCTAGTAGTAGGTCGGGCTGGTAGTAGGTCAGGCTGGTAGTAGGGTGGGCTGGCAGTAGGTCGGGCTGATAGGTAGGGCTGGTAGTAGGTCGGGCAGGCAGTAGGCCGGCCTGGCAGTAGGTCGGGCAGGTAGTAGGTCGGGCAGGCAGTAGGTCGGGCTAGTAGTAGGTCGGGCTGGTAGTAGGTCGGGTTGGTAGTAGGTCAGGCTGCTAGTAGGTCGGGCTGGCAGTAGGTCGGGCAGGTAGTAGGTCTGGTTGGTAGTAGGTCAGGCTGGTAGTAGGTTGGGCTGGCAGTAGGTCGGGCTGGTAGTAGGTCGGGCAGGTAGTAGGTCGGGTTGGTAGCAGGTCAGGCTGGTAATAGGTCGGGCAGGTAGTAGGTCGGGCAGGTAGTAGGTCGGGCTGGTAGTAGGTCGGGTTGGTAGTAGGTCAGGCAGGTAGTAGGTCGGGTTGGTAGTAGGTCAGGCTGGTAGTAGGTTGGGCTGGCAGTAGGCTGGGCTGGTAGTAGGTCGGGCAGGTAGTAGCTCGGGTTGGTAGTAGGTCAGGCTGGTAGTAGGTCGGGCAGGTAGTAGGTCGGGCAGGTAGTAGGTCGGGCAGGTAGTAGGTCGGGCTGGTAGTAGGTCGGGTTGGTAGTAGGTCAGGCTGGTAATAGGTTGGGCTGGCAGTAGGTCAGGCTGGTAGTAGGTCGGGCAGGTAGTAGGTCGGGCTGGTAGTAGGTTGTGCTGGCAAGTCGGGCTGGTAGTAGGCTGGGCTGGTATTAGGTTGGGCTGGTAGTAGATCGGGCTGGCAGTAGGTCGGGCTGATAGGTAGGGCTGGTAGTAGGTCGGGCAGGCAGTAGGCCGGTCTGGCAGTAGGTCGGGCTGGTAGTAGGTCGGGCTGGCAGTAGGTCGGGCAGGTAGTAGGGCGGGCAGGCAGTAGATCGGGCTAGTAGTAGGTCGGGTTGGTAGTAGGTCAGGCTGGTAGTAGGTTGGGCTGGCAGTAGGTCGGGCTGATAGGTAGGGCTGGTAGTAGGTCGGGCAGGCAGTAGGCCGGCCTGGCAGTAGGTCGGGCAGGTAGTAGGTCGGGCAGGCAGTAGGTCGGGCAGGCAGTAAGTCAGGCTGGTAGTAGGTCAGGCTGGTAGTAGGTCGGGCTGGCAGTAGGTCGGACAGGTAGTAGGTCGGGTTGGTAGTAGGTCAGGCTGGTAGTAGGTCGGGCAGGTAGTAGGTCGGGCAGGTAGTAGGTCGGGCAGGTAGTAGGTCGGGCAGGTAGTAGGTCGGGATGGTAGTAGGTCAGGCTGGTAGTAGGTCGGGTATGTAGTAGGTCGGGCAGGTAGTAGGTCGGGCAGGTAGTAGGTCGGGCAGGTAGTAGGTCGGGTTGGTAGTAGGTCAGGCTGGTAGTAGGTCGGGCATGTAGTAGGTCGGGCAGGTAGTAGGTCGGGCAGGTAGTAGGTCGGGTTGGTAGTAGGGCAGGCTGGTAGTAGGTCGGGCAGGTAGTAGGTCGGGCAGGTAGTAGGTCGGGCAGGTAGTAGGTCGGGCAGGTAGTAGGTCGGGTTGGTAGTAGGTCGGGCAGGTAGTAGGTCGGGCAGGTAGTAGGTCGGGTTGGTAGTAGGTCAGGCTGGTAGTAGGTCGGGCAGGTAGTAGGTCGGGCAGGTAGTAGGTCGGGCAGGTAGTAATTCGGGCAGGTAGTAGGTCGGGCAGGTAGTAGGTCAGGCTGGTAGTAGGTCGGGCTGGTAGTAGGTTGGGCTGGTAGTAGATCGGGCAGGTAGTAGGTCGGGCAGGTAGTAGGTCGGGCAGGTAGTAGGTCAGGCTGGTAGTAGGTCGGGCAGGTAGTAGGTCGGGCAGGTAGTAGGTCGGGCAGGTAGTAGGTCGGGCAGGTAGTAGGTCGGGCATGTAGGTCGGGCAGGTAGTAGGTCGGGCTGGTAGTAGGTCGGGCAGGTAGTAGGTCGGGCAGGTAGTAGGTCGGGTTGGTAGTAGGTCGGGCAGGTAGTAGGTCGGGCAGGTAGTAGGTCGGGCAGGTAGTAGGTCGGGCAGGTAGTAGGTCGGGCATGTAGTAGGTCGGGCAGGTAGTAGGTCGGGCTAGTAGTAGGTCGGGCAGGTAGTAGGTCGGGCAGGTAGTAGGTCGGGCAGGTAGTAGGTCGGGCAGGTAGTAGGTCGGGCATGTAGTAGGTCGGGCAGGTAGTAGGTCGGGCAGGTAGTAGGTCGGGCTGGCAGTAGGCCGGCCTGGTAGTAGGTCGGGCTGGCAGTAGGCCGGCCTGGCAGTAGGTCGGGCAGGTAGTAGGTCGGGCAGGTAGTAGGTCGGGCAGGTAGTAGGTCGGGCAGGTAGTAGGTCGGGCAGGTAGTAGGTCGGGCAGGTAGTAGGTCGGGTTGGTAGTAGGTCGGGCAGGTAGTAGGTCGGGCAGGTAGTAGGTCGGGCAGGTAGTAGGTCGGGCAGGTAGTAGGTCGGGCATGTAGTAGGTCGGGCAGGTAGTAGGTCGGGCAGGTAGTAGGTCGGGCAGGTAGTAGGTCGGACAGGTAGTAGGTCGGGCAGGTAGTAGGTCGGGCTGGCAGTAGGCCGGCCTGGTAGTAGGTCGGGCTGGCAGTAGGCCGGCCTGGCAGTAGGTCGGGCAGGTAGTAGGTCGGGCAGGTAGTAGGTCGGGCAGGTAGTAGGTCGGGCTGGCAGTAGGCCGGCCTGGTAGTAGGTCGGGCTGGCAGTAGGCCGGCCTGGCAGTTGGTCGGGCAGGTAGTAGGTCGGGCAGGTAGTAGGTCGGGCAGGTAGTAGGCCGGCCTGGCAGTAGGCCGGCCTGGCAGTAGGCCGGCCTGGCAGTAGGCCGGCCTGGCAGTAGGTCGGCCTGGCAGTAGGTCGGGCAGGTAGTAGGCCGGCCTGGCAGTAGGTCGGCCTGGCAGTAGGTCGGGCAGGTAGTAGGTCGGGCTGGCAGTAGGCCGGCCTGGCAGTAGGTCAGGCTGGCAGTAGGTCGGCCTGGCAGTAGGTCGGGCAGGTAGTAGGTCGGGCTGGCAGTAGGTCGGCCTGGCAGTAGGTCGGGCAGGTAGTAGGCCGGCCTGGCAGTAGGCCGGCCTGGCAGTAGGTCGGGCTGGCCACATATTGATCACTAAAGTAAACGCACCAACTAACCTCTGTATTGAGCCACAAACCTGTGTACTACTAAGCACCCTCACCCTCCTTCCCTCTTCATCTTCCCCTCATTATCTGCCCCCCCCTTCCCATCTTAGTTCTACATTTTCCCCTCTTTATCTGCCCCCCTTCCCGTCTTAGCTCTTCATCTTCCCCTCTTCCCGCTTCCCTTAGGGTGATGTGCTGGTGCCATGTGTTTTACTGGTGCCATGTGTTTTACTGGTGTCATGTGTTTTACTGGTGTGTTGTGTAGTATTGGTGTGTATTGTTGCTTGTGGTAAACTACAATTAGTCTTGGTACTGGTAGACCGCAGTCTTGGTACTGGTAGACGACAGTCTTGGTACTGGTAGACGACAGTCTTGAGATTGGTATACCACAGTCTTGGTACTGATGTACCACACTCTTGGTGCTGTTGTACCACACTCTTGGTGCTGGTAGACTACAGTTAGTCTTGGTACTGGCAGACTACAGTTAGTCTTGGTACTGGTAGACTTCAGTTAGTCTTGGTACTGGTAGACTACAGTTAGTCTTGGTACTGTTACAGTACAGTCTTGGCACTGGTAGACTACAGTTAGTCTTGGTACTGTTACAGTACATTCTTGGTACTGGTAGACTACAGTTAGTCTTGGTACTGGTAGACTACAGTTAGCCTTGGTACTGGTACAGTACATTCTTGGTACTGGTAGACTACAGTTAGTCTTGGTACTGGTACAGTACAGTCTTGGTACTGGTAGACTACAGTTAGTCTTGGTACTGGTACAGTACAGTCTTGGTACTGGTAGACTACAGTTAGTCTTGGTACTGGTACAGTACAGTCTTGGTACTGGTAGGCTACAGTTAGTCTTGGTATTGGTACAGTACAGTCTTGGTACTGGTAGACTACAGTTAGCCTTGGTACTGGTACAGTACATTCTTGGTACTGGTAGACTACAGTCTTGGTACTGGTACAGTACAGTCTTGGTACTTGTAGACTACAGGTAGTCTTGGTACTGGTACAGTACAGTCTTGGTACTGGTAGACTACAGTTAGTCTTGGTACTGTTACAGTACATTCTTGGTACTGGTAGACTACAGTTAGTCTTGGTACTGGTACAGTACAGTCTTGGTACTGGTAGACTACAGTTAGTCTTGGTACTGGTACAGTACAGGCTTGGTACTGGTAGACTACAGTCTTGGTACTGGTAGACTACAGTTAGTCTTGGTACTGGTAGACTACAGTTAGTCTTCGTACTGTTACAGTACAGTCTTGGTACTGGTAGACTACAGTTAGTCTTAGTACTGGTGGACTACAGTTAGTCTTGGTACTGGTAGACTACAGTTAGTCTTGGTACTGGTAGACTACAGTTAGTCTTGGTACTGGTAGACTACAGTTAGTCTTGGTACTGGTAGACTACAGTTAGTCTTGGTACTGTTACAGTACAGTCTTGGTACTGGTAGACTACAGTTAGTCTTGGTACTGTTACAGTACAGTCTTGGTACTGGTAGACTACAGTTAGTCTTGGTACTGGTAGGCTACAGTTAGTCTTGGTACTATTACAGTACAGTCTTGGTACTGGTAGACTACAGTTAGTCTTGGTACTGGTAGACTACAGTTAGTCTTGGTACTGGTAGACTACAGTTAGTCTTGGTACTGGTAGACTACAGTTAGTCTTGGTACTGGTAGACTACAGTTAGTCTTGGTACTGGTAGACTACAGTTAGTCTTGGTACTGGTAGACTACAGTTAGTCTTGGTACTGGTAGACTACAGTTAGTCTTGGTACTGGTAGACTACAGTTAGTCTTGGTACTGGTAGACTACAGTTAGTCTTGGTACTGTTACAGTACAGTCTTGGTACTGGTAGACTACAGTTAGTCTTGGTACTGTTACAGTACAGTCTTGGTACTTATAGACTACAGTTAGTCTTGGTACTGGTAGGCTACAGTTAGTCTTGGTACTGTTACAGTACAGTCTTGGTACTGGTAGACTACAGTTAGTCTTGGTACTGGTAGACTACAGTTAGTCTTGGTACTGGTAGACTACAGTTAGTCTTGGTACTGGTAGACTACAGTTAGTCTTGGTTCTGGTAGACTACAGTTAGTCTTGGTACTGGTAGACTACAGTTAGTCTTGGTACTGGTAGACTACAGTTAGTCTTGGTACTGGTAGACTACAGTTAGTCTTGGTACTGGTAGACTACAGTTAGTCTTGGTACTGGTAGACTACAGTTAGTCTTGGTACTGGTAGACTACAGTTAGTCTTGGTTCTGGTAGACTACAGTTAGTCTTGGTACTGGTAGACTACAGTTAGTCTTGGTACTGGTAGACTACAGTTAGTCTTGGTACTGGTAGACTACAGTTAGTCTTGGTACTGGTAGACTACAGTTAGTCTTGGTACTGGTAGACTACAGTTAGTCTTGGTACTGGTAGACTACAGTTAGTCTTGGTACTGGTAGACTACAGTTAGTCTTGGTTCTGGTAGACTACAGTTAGTCTTGGTACTGGTAGACTACAGTTAGTCTTGGTACTGGTAGACTACAGTTAGTCTTGGTACTGGTAGACTACAGTTAGTCTTGGTTCTGGTAGACTACAGTTAGTCTTGGTACTGGTAGACTACAGTTAGTCTTGGTACTGGTAGACTACAGTTAGTCTTGGTTCTGGTAGACTACAGTTAGTCTTGGTACTGGTAGACTACAGTTAGTCTTGGTACTGGTAGACTACAGTTAGTCTTGGTACTGGTAGACTACAGTTAGTCTTGGTTCTGGTAGACTACAGTTAGTCTTGGTACTGGTAGACTACAGTTAGTCTTGGTACTGGTAGACTACAGTTAGTCTTGGTACTGGTAGACTACAGTTAGTCTTGGTACTGGTAGACTACAGTTAGTCTTGGTACTGGTAGACTACAGTTAGTCTTGGTACTGGTAGACTACAGTTAGTCTTGGTACTGGTAGACTACAGTTAGTCTTGGTTCTGGTAGACTACAGTTAGTCTTGGTACTGGTAGACTACAGTTAGTCTTGGTACTGGTAGACTACAGTTAGTCTTGGTACTGGTAGACTACAGTTAGTCTTGGTACTGGTAGACTACAGTTAATCTTGGTACTGGTAGACTACAGTTAGTCTTGGTACTGGTAGACTACAGTTAGTCTTGGTACTGGTAGACTACAGTTAGTCTTGGTACTGGTAGACTACAGTTAGTCTTGGTACTGGTAGACTACAGTTAGTCTTGGTACTGGTAGACTACAGTTAGTCTTGGTACTGGTAGACTACAGTTAGTCTTGGTACTGGTAGACTACAGTTAGTCTTGGTACTGGTAGACTACAGTTAGTCTTGGTACTGGTAGACTACAGTTAGTCTTGGTAGTGATATAACAAGATAATGAGTGTGACGCGCGCGCACGCACGCACGCACAAACACACACACACACACACACACACACACACACACACACACACACACACACACACACACACACACACACACACACACACACACACACACATCCCATCCAGAGATGGGACACAGACACAAGAGGTCACAATTGGAAGTTGAAGACTCAGATGAATCAAAGGGATGTTAGGAAGTATTTCTTCAGTCATAGAGTAGTCAGGCCATGGAATAGCCTAGAAAGTGATGTGGTGGAGGTGGGAACCATACATAGTTTTAAGGCGAGGTATGATAGATCTCATGGGGCAGGGAGAGAGAGAGGACCTAGTAGCAGTCAGCGAAGAGGCGGGGCCAGGAGCTGTGACTCGACCCCTGCAACCACAAATAGGTGAGTACACACACACACACACACACACACATATACATACACTGGTGAGTGGCTAGAAGTGACCAGGCAGTTTGTTGAGAGAGCTGTACTAGTGACCAGGCAGTTTTAGAGAGCTGTACTAGTGACCAGGCAGTTTGTTGAGAGAGCTGTACAACTGACCAGGCAGTTTGTTGAGAGAGCTGTACTAGTGACCAGGCAGTTTGTTGAGAGAGCTATACTATTGACCAGGAAGTTTGTTGAGAGAGCTGTACTAGTGACCAGGCAGTTTGTTGAGAGAGCTGTACAAGTGACCAGGCAGTCTGTTGAGAGAGCTGTGCTAGTGGCCAGGCAGTTTGTTGAGAGAGCTGTGCTAGTGGCCAGGCAGTTTGTTGAGAGAGCTGTGCTAGTGGCCAGGCAGTTTGTTGAGAGAGCTGTGCTAGTGACCAGGCAGTCTGTTGAGAGAGCTGTGCTAGTGGCCAGGCAGTTTGTTGAGAGAGCTGTGCTAGTGGCCAGGCAGTTTGTTGAGAGAGCTGTGCTAGTGACCAGGCAGTTTGTTGAGAGAGCTGTTGTGACCAGGCAGTTTGAGAGAGCTGTACTAGTGACCAGGCAGTTTGTTGAGAGAGCTGTACTTGTGACCTCACTGACCAGGCAGTTTGTTGAGAGAGCTGTAATAGTGACCTCACTGACCAGGCAGTTTATTCAGAGAGCTGTGCTAGTGACCAGGCAGTTGAGAGCTGTGCTAGTGACCAGGCAGTTTGTTGAGGAGCTGTGCTAGTGAGCAAACAGTTTGTTGAGAGAGCTGTACTAGTGACCACACAGTTTGTTGAGAGAGCTGTACTAGTGACCAGGCAGTTTGTTGAGAGATCTGTGCTAGTGACCAGGCAGTTTGTTGAGAGAGCTGTGCTAGTGACCAGGCAGTTTGTTGAGAGAGCTGTACTAGTGACCAGGCAGTTTGTTGAGAGAGCTGTACTAGTGACCAGGCA